>NC_059224.1:2824648-3112148 GCF_020615455.1 Coregonus clupeaformis | reverse complement strand
CTCTCGCTCTGTCTGTCTCTCTCGCTCTGTCTGTCTCTCTCTCGCTCTGTCTCTCTCTCTCGCTCTGTCTCTCTCGCTCTGTCTCTCTCTCTCTCGCTCTGTCTCTCTCTCTCTCGCTCTGTCTGTCTGTCTCTCGCTCTCTCTCTCTCTCGCTCTGTCTCTCTCTCTCTCGCTCTGTCTCTCTCTCTCTCGCTCTGTCTCTCTCGCTCTGTCCGTCTCTCTTTCTCGCTCTGTCTCTCTCTCGCTCTGTCTGTCTCTCTCTCTCTCGCTCTGTCTGTCTCTCTCTCTCTCGCTCTGTCTGTCTCTCTCTCTCTCGCTCTGTCTGTCTCTCTCGCTCGCTCTGTCTCTCTCTCGCTCTGTCTGTCTGTCTGTCTCTCTCTCGCTCTGTCTGTCTGTCTCTCTCGCTCTGTCTGTCTCGCTCTCTCTCGCTCTGTCTGTCTCTCGCTCTGTCTGTCTCTCTCTCTCGCTCTGTCGCTACCTCTCTCCATTTTTCCCTCTCCTCTCTCCATCCAGTGTGCCCCCCCCCCACGGAGCCAGAGAACGGAGGGTACAGGTGCCACCCGTCCCCCTGCCACCGCCTCACCCAGAAGACCGTGATAGAGTACTTCTGTGACGAGGGCTACGCTCTGAAGGGGGACTACAAGTTCCTCACCTGTCAGAACGGGGAGTGGGACGCGGCCATGCAGATCACCTGCCGCCTCAGCCAAGGTAAGACCCACTCTCCTCTCACCCCTCATATCCTACTGTCTGTAGTGTAGTAGACCAACATGCATATCTACTTGGTTGAGACAGACTGTGAGGCGTGTTGTAATGCTTGTTGGCTCAGTAGAACATTGGGGAAACCCTTCAGTTGATTCTAATCAAATGCTCATAAAATGTCAAACTCAATTGACAAGATAATTTAAAAGTATGGTCCACTGCATGCTGTCTCCTGACTGTCTCCCTCTCTTAATTCAGTTAATATTCACAATGCTGGTATTGCATGACAGAAGTACCCATTTGTTCTGCCAAAGCAACAATCCTAAACTCCTCTCTCCCCCTCCATCTTTCTCTGTCTGTCTGTCTGTCTGTCTCAGATAAGGAGCTGCGATCTCCGTTGGCGATGCCAGCTCTGTCCATCGTAGCGTCCACAGCCTCCTCTGTAGCTCTCCTCCTGCTGTTGGTGGTGCTGTTCGTTCTCCTGCAGCCCAAGCTCAAGTCCTTCCACCACAGCAGGTACACACACACACACACACCTCTACCTCTGCATGTGGATTTTACTGCCATTTTGGGCCAGTCAGATCCAGTTTGGTGAAGTCAAAATGTAACTGGTTTTACAAGTTAACAGGCCGAGCAAATGAAAATACTGTCAAAGTGAAAGCTGCAGTAGAAATAGTTCAACAGTTAACCAACAGGTGTGCATATCGCTAACAGCCGTACTGTCTCTGGTTCTGTGATTAACAGACAGTACTCATTAGATCTAATGTTAGTAGGCAGCCCTGTTGATTGTGTTGTCAGGCCTGGGGGCTGTGAGGCATGGTGGCATCTATGATGAGTTCCACAACCACCTCTAGTCTACACAGGACTCTCCCCTCTCTCTCCCCCCCCACCCTCTCTCTCTCCCCCTCTCTCTGTCTCTCTCCCCCTCTCTCTGTCTCTCTCCCCCCCTCTCTCTCC
Source organism: Coregonus clupeaformis (assembly GCF_020615455.1). NCBI lineage: Eukaryota > Metazoa > Chordata > Actinopteri > Salmoniformes > Salmonidae > Coregonus > Coregonus clupeaformis. The sequence continues at coordinate 3,110,492 of NC_059224.1, read as the reverse complement.
CCCACTCTCTCTCTCTCCCTCTCTCTCTCTCCCCCTCTCTCTCTTTCTCCCCCTCTCTCTCTCCCTCCCCCTCTCTCTCTCCCCCCCTCTCTCTCTTTCTCCCCCTCTCTCTCTTTCTCCCCCTCTCTCTTTTTCTCCCTCTCTCTCGCCCTCCCTCTCTCTCACCCTCCCTCTCTCCCTCTCTCTCTCCCTCTCCAGGCGTGAGCAGGGTGTATCAGGCCAGCCAGCCTCCATCGTGGTGGAGGGGGTCCAGGTGGCCCTCCCCTCCTATGAGGAGGCCGTGTACGGGAGTGGAGGTGCCTCCCTCCCGCCGCCTCCAGAGTCCCGGGTCCAGATCGTCCTGTCTGAGGGGCCCCAGGGGGCCGAGGGCGGAGCAGAGGTGCTTGGGCCCAGCAATAGGTTCCAGTCCCACCATCACAGAGACAGAGATACAGAGCTGTGCCTCCCCTCCACCTCCACATCCTCTTCCTCCTTCCCTTCATCCTCCCGTCACTCAGAGACAGTACTAGTCCACCAGGCCCCCTCCCGCTCCTCCTCCTCTTCGTCGTCCTGGGTTACGGAGCACGGAGGGGGTGCTTGTGGTGGTGCCGCGCCCGTGGTCACACTGGCCAGACGTAGAGACTCAGAGAGCAGCGACCAGCACAGTCTGCAATCTGTCACCTCCGTAGACGACTTCTCTGACGGTAGGTGGTGCCGTGTGTGTGTGTGTACAAATGCATGTCCTCAACTGTCGAAGGCTTAGCGTTGGCCTTTAAACATTGTTTACATTTTGTAGTCCTGACTGGACTCTCATCCCATCTTCACTTCTACCTGCATTTATACATACAGTAGCCTGTAGCTATGATCTCTAACACTGATCTCTCTCCTCTCTGCGTCTCTCTCCAGATATCCCCCTGTTAAAGGAAGCCTGAAGCCCCCTGCAGCACAACCACTCCCCCCTACAGCTGACCAGGAAACACTGAGGCTTCTGCTGGGGCCTACTGGGGCCTTCTACCTGAACTATACCACCCTAACCTAAAGCTCTAAACCACAGAACTACAAAATGACCCAGCGCAGCAAAGACCGGAATCATGTCAAAGAAACTCAACCTCCCTCCCCCTCCACATCTGCAACTTCTCACACGGCTCAAACACAAGAGCAGAGTCCACTTCACCCCCAACTATTACCAACCATGCACAGAAATGAGACAAACGGTGATCAACACCAGTATCCTCTCCCTGTGTCCTGGCTACCCCTTCTGCAATGATCTCTAAACGACTACCCATGTGGAGAAAAGACAAGACTACTCCCTCCCTCTCTTACTGGGAACTAACGAGCCCTTAAAACCTACTGCCCCCCCGCCCCCCAGCTTCAGAATGGACCTCAACACAGGCAGACGGGTAGCCAGACAGACAGACAGGCTGGCAGACAGGCAGACATCAAGTGGTTTCAGCTAAATATAGATACATATGTATACATGCATACATACTCACAGAGTCCAGGTTTGGTACTGTCCAGGTTTGGTACTGTCCAGGTTTGGTACTGTCCAGGTTTGGTACTGTCCAGGTTTGGTACTGTCCAGGTTTGGTACTGTCCAGGTTTGGTACTGTCCAGGTTTGGTACTGTGTGTATGTGTCACTATGTACACAGCAGAGGCATTTATGTATAGCTCTGTTACACAGAACACACTTCTCTCTAGGCCTGCACCTAATCAACCACACTCCCAAAAGGCTTTATCTCCAACTGCAAGGTTAGTGGCAAACATAATGTTGTTTTTATCGCTGCTGCTAATGATGATGATTATGATTATTATTATTAGTAGTATTATGATGATGATGATGATGATGATGACTGTGGATACAAACTTGTACTTGTGCATTTCCCTACTCTGAGGATAAGCAGTATCTCTCTTGGTTTGGGCCTTGGCTTGGTTCGCTGGCGTATGCTGCATGTTCTCTCTACGATGACGTCCTGCGGCCCGTATGGTAACCCTGTCTGTCCACTCTGAATGAAGCTAAGCATGAAGCCCCTCTCCAACTCTGCTGCCACTCTGTGGCATCTCCAAGTAGGGCATTGTCTTGGGTCAGACAGCTGCGCTTTCGTCTAGTGTTGCGTAGGAGTGACGCCACCACCTGTCAGAGACCACCTATCAGAGGGACTAGTGTTCCGTAGGAGTGACGCCACCACCTGTCAGAGGGACTAGTGTTCCGTAGGAGTGACGCCACCACCTATCAGAGGGACTAGTGTTCCGTAGGAGTGACGCCACCGCCTGTCAGAGGGACTAGTGTTCCGTAGGAGTGACGCCACCACCTATCAGAGGGACTAGTGTTCCGTGAGGGAGTGACGCCACCACCTGTCAGAGGGACTAGTGTTCCGTAGGAGTGACGCCACCACCTGTCAGAGGGACTAGTGTTCCCGTAGGAGTGACGCCACCACCTGTCAGAGGGACTAGTGTTCCGTAGGAGTGACGCCACCGCCTGTCAGAGGGACTAGTGTTCGGTAGGAGTGACGCCACCACCTGTCAGAGGGACTAGTGTTCTGTAGGGAGTGACGCCACCGCCTGTCAGAGGGACTAGTGTTCCGTAGGGTGACGCCACCACCTGTCAGAGGGACTAGTGTTCCGTAGGAGTGACGCCACCACCTGTCAGAGGGACTAGTGTTCCGTAGGAGTGACGCCACCGCCTGTCAGAGGGACTAGTGTTCCGTAGGAGTGACGCCACCACCTGTCAGAGGGACTAGTGTTCCGTAGGAGTGACGCCACCACCTGTCAGAGGGACTAGTGTTCCGTAGGAGTGACGCCACCACCTGTCAGAGGGACTAGTGTTCCGTAGGAGTGACGCCACCACCTGTCAGAGGGACTAGTGTTCCGTAGGAGTGACGCCACCACCTGTCAGAGGGACTAGTGTTCCGTAGGAGTGACGCCACCGCCTGACAGAGGGACTAGTGTTCCGTAGGAGTGACGCCACCACCTGTCAGAGGGACTAGTGTTCCCGTAGGGAGTGACGCCACCACCTGTCAGAGGGACTAGTGTTCCGTAGAGAGTGACGCCACCACCTGTCAGAGGGACTAGTGTTCCGTAGGAGTGACGCCACCACCTGTCAGAGGGACTAGTGTTCCGTAGGAGTGACGCCACCACCTGTCAGAGGGACTAGTGTTCCGTAGGAGTGACGCCACCGCCTGTCAGAGGGACTAGTGTTCCGTAGGAGTGACGCCACCACCTGTCAGAGGGACTAGTGTTCCGTAGGAGTGACGCCACCGCCTGTCAGAGGGACTAGTGTTCCCGTAGGAGTGACGCCACCACCTGTCAGAGGGACTAGTGTTCCGTAGGAGTGACGCCACCGCCTGTCAGAGGGACTAGTGTTCCGTAGGAGTGACGCCACCGCCTGTCAGAGGGACTAGTGTTCCGTAGGAGTGACGCCACCTGTCCAGAACACAATGCACGTAGGATGGATGGAGCACGTCACCAGAGCCAGCAGCAGGGCTATAAACAGACAGACAGGCTTACCCAGGCAGTACTATCATGATTAAAGAAGATTAATGGCACGCTTGCCTTTTTTCTGTTCATCACAACAACTGATATCTGTTATGTTATGTGTTCTGCTGCTCCCCTGTTGATGTGACTATCTGGGGCGTTGCTTTGTTTTGGAGGCTACAGTATCTTCTAGCCACCCGGCTGTGTGTGTATTTGGCCGTGGAACTGAACAACACATCGTGACTGTTTCATGAATGAAGAGGGCTGCACTATGTCAAATTAACTAAGGCCTTGTTCTGTCGTTTTGTTCAAAGCGGGGGAGTTAAAACATGTTGATTTGGTGTTTGGTGACTGGGTAATATATGTTTGTTTTTCCAGTCTATTTATTGTGTGTGGTGTGTGTGTGTGTGTGTGTGTGTGTGTGTGTGGCGAGGTTGGGTTCACAAGGACTAGAATATCGTCCATATTCTGCGGAGTTGCTTCAAAACTGTTAGGAACCTTCTGGATCTGCGTCTTTAAAAAGATTCAACTGAAAATCCTTGCTCAAAACAGGCGCATTGTAAACCACCGTTTTCTTTTGTTTTAAATGTTTGTTTTAAATGTTTCCGTTCAAATTTGAGTGAGCACAGCTTTAATTTACCTCCGGTATGTGATGAAACCACTTCATATGCATTTTGGGAGTTGAGGTCATCACCCTAACCCATTAGGTTGAGGAGACAGGGTCTGAGTTGAGTGGCTGTTTGAACCCTAACCCATTAGGTTGAGGAGACAGGGTCTGAGTTGAGTGGCTGTTTGAACCACTTTTTTCACATTCAATTTCATTTTATTTGTGTCTCTGTCCATCTGTCATTGTCAATTATTTCATAAACGCAAGCAGAGAATGTTGCCTTTCATTACTTAGATTTTGTTTGTAATTGCATTGCAAGCTTCCTCCATTTTCACCTGCTTTACGGTGTTGAAACATCTTCAGTGTTTTCCAGTGGCCTTACTTTTGTCTTTTCTAGTCATACAACTGTCTTGTGTATTTTACAATGTGTTTTATTTTTGTTTATGGATGCGACTAAAGAAAGTCCATCCTCCTCTTCTCTCTGTCCTCCCCAAGGCTTCTTCAGCAACTGATATTCAAAAGCCTAAGCAACTAAAACAAATCACTTTTCTTTTCTATTTCTGTCTGTAAGAAATTGTAAATGTTGCATTTAAGTGTAAAAAAAATAAAAAAATAAATTTCATTTTTCTGCCGTCCAGACCGCTGTTCTACGGTGTTGTTTCCTTGAAAATAACAACAAAGTCGATCTCTTGATTCTGCATTTCAATGCTTTCATGTTTTGGTTTTCCTCTGTACATTGCAATGGGTGTGAAGATAGTATTTTAATATTTGTATAAAGTTTAATTTAATTCTACCATGTGTATATAACTATTTCTAATTAAAGCTTTCTTTTGAAGTGTGTGTGTGAGACCTGATTTGTGTTTTTACATTGAAGATCATATTGGATGTGTCCGAAATGGCGTCCCATTCCCTATATAGTGCACTACTTTTGACCAGGGCCCTATGGATCTTGGTCAAAAGTAGTGCACTATAGTAGTACACTGAAGGGCCATTTGGGAGGCAGCCCATATTGACATTTCTAAACTGACAAAGAATGCAGGCCAGAGGTATTCCACTACAAATTCAAATTCAGCTGAACATGGTTTCCACTTCCACTGCATGGCCAAAAGTACAGTGCCTTGGTTTTGTGTTCGATTTACCCAGATCGTTCCAGGTGTACATTGCATTTCGTTACTCAAAAAGGTTGCAGAACATAAAATAGATGAACGATGGGGTTAACCTTTATACAGGCAATGATCATTGATTATACCCACTGATTCGGCCCATGATTCAATAAAACAAATTAAACCTATGTTTCATTCAATGAAACTGAACGGTTGGACCTCCACTGTATAAGAGGATTCTGACCTGTAGCTTCCATGTTTTACATCGAAGGAAGCAGAGAAGAATACACAGTTTAAGAACACCTGAATTGATGCCTAAAATAGGTCAAATCTGTGTTTAAATGGGTTTTTATTCAGTGGCCCAAAGATTGATGTGTAGTAAGTAAGCAGACTAAAAGATTGATATACCCATGTGTAGTAAACATATGAATGAAAGGCCTGTAGAGAACCGATGCTTGAAGGCCTACCCACTGTGACCTCCAGGACACTCCAGGACAACCACACCTCATTGTAGGGCAGATTTATGTCGGAAAACATCAGCCATATTATCATGATACTAGCTAGCTGCGCATCTTACTAACAGTGAACAGCACCATATACCTGTAAAGCGCCATGCCATTTTCACCCTGTACTGTGACGACCACCACAAACCATTATTTTATGTAGAATGTGAACCTTGTGACTGGCTTTACAAGTGGGATGCACTGTTGAGCGCTACATCCCGAGGGGTTCGTGCTGATTGTAAGGAGATTGTGACAGCCGGTTAGATGGCGTCTCTTGACAAGGCAAGAACAAGATGTATGTCAGGAGAAGTGCAGTACTATCATAAGGAGAGTTATACTTGGAATACGGAGGAGGAATGGAGGGAAAAAGAGGCAGAGGAGGTCTAAGAGAGAGGGGGGGGAAAGGGTGAGCTTGAGTCGGTTAACAGTGGCGGGGAAAAAAAGGAGATTGTTAAAGAAGAATGGTAGAAAGCGTAAGCAGAGTGAGTTGAAGACAGGAGGAGAAATGGAAGTGAATGAGGGCGAAGTATCGGAGGTGGTAGGTGCTGTGAATTTCTCGGAGCCCCGAGGCTTGCAACGAGGGTCAGGATAAAGATGAGTCTGTGACAGTAGGAGTGAAGTTTTTGGGAAAAGTGGAACCTTGCCTTTTGGCTGATCCATTAGTGGTTTCAGGGAGGGTGAAACTAGAGTTGGATGCTGTGGAATCGGTGAAGGTAACCAGAAGTGTTCTGGTGATAATTGTTTGTGTTTCTGCTGGTCAGAGGGAGCAGGCGATCCGCGTTAAACGACTGGGGACAAGAGATGTGAATTGTTTTGCTCTGAAGAAAAGGGCGCCATTGAAAGGAGTGATTACTGGGGTAGCGGTAAATGTGAAAGCTGACCAACTGAAGGGGAAGATTCCCTGTGTTTGTGATGCTCTTCGTTTGGTGCGACGCAGACAGGGTGGCGTGAGTGGAGAAACAGAAGAGTCATTGTCTGTTCTTTTTAGTTTTGATGTTGAGTCTTTGCCCGACAAAGTGATGTTAGGATATATAAGTTATCCTGTACGAGCTTTTGTGCCGAATACATTACGTTGTTACAGGTGTCAAGCTTATGGGCATGTGGCAGCAGTGTGTAGGAGGGAGGTACCTAGGTGTGAGAAGTGTGTGGAAGGGCATGAGACAAAGGAATGTGTAGAATTGGGGAAAGTAGTGGTATGTGTTAATTATAGGGGTGCCCATGGGGCTAGGGATCAGCAATGTCCCGTGCAAGAGAGGCAGGTTGAGGTTTCCAGGGTTAGAGTAGTGCAGAAGTTGTCATATGCTGAGGCAGTGAAGAAAGTAGAGGAAGATGGGTCAAGGGAGAGGGATCCTGAGAGAAGTGATGTGAGTAGTAGATCTGTACCTGTACAGAGGGATAAACCAACAAGTGATATACTCTACCGTTCAAAAGTTTGGGGTCACTTAGAAATGTCCTTGTTTTTGAAAGAAAAGCAATTTTTTTGTCTATTAAAACAACATAAAATTGATAAGAAGTACAGTGTAGACATTATTAATGTTGTAAATGGCTATTGTAGCTGGAAACGGCTGATTTCTTATGGAATATCTACATAGGTGTACAGAGGCCCATTATCAGCAACCATCAGTTTGAGAAACAGGCGCATTACAGGTCCTCAACTGGCAGCTTCATTAAATAATACCCGCAAAACACCAGTCTCAACGTCAACAATGAAGAGGCGACTCCGGTATGCTGACTTTCTAGGCAGAGTTGCAAAGAAAAAGCCATATCTCAGACTGGCCTATAAAAATAAAAGATTAAGATGGGCAGTCTGAGATATGGCTTTTTCTTTGAAACTCTACCTAGAAAGTCAGCATCCCGGAGTCACCTCTTAACTGTTGACGTTGAGACTGGTGTTTTGCGGGTACTATTTAATGAAGCTGCCATTTGAGGACCTGTGATGCGCCTGTTTCTCAAACTAGACACTAATGTATTTGTCCTCTTGCTCAGTTGTGCACCGGGGCCTCCCACTCCTCTTTCTATTCTCGCATCTGCTACAAGACCATGGTGCTTGCCTACGGAGCTGTGAGGGGAACGGCACCTCCGTACCTTCAGGCTCTGATCAGTCCCTACACCCAAACGAGGGCATTGCGTTCATCCACCTCTGGCCTGCTGGCTCCCCTACCTCTGCTGAAGCACAGTTCCCGCTCAGCCCAGTCAAAACTGTTCGCTGCTCTGGCACCCCAATGGTGGAACAAGCTCCCTCACGATGCCAGGACAGCGGAGTCACTCACCACCTTCCGGAGACATTTGAAACCCCACCTCTTTAAGGAACACCTGGGATAGGATCAAGTAATCCTTCTACCCCCCCTTACCCCACCCCAAAGAAAGAAAGAAAGAAAAAAAACTTATTGTAAAGTGGTTATCCCACTGGCTATAAGGTGAATGCACCAATTTGTAAGTCGCTCTGGATAAGAGCGTCTGCTAAATGACGTAAATGTAAATGTAAATGGTTAGAGCCAGAATTGGCATTGGAACACAGGACTGATGGTTGCTGATAATGAACCTCTGTACGCCTATGTAGATATTCCATTAAAAATCAGCCGTTTCCAGCTACAATGGCCATTTACAACATTAACAATGTCTACACTGTATTTCTGATCAATCTGATGTTATTTTAATGGACAAAAAATGTGCTTTTCTTTCGAAAACAAGGACATTTCTATGTGACCCCAAACTTTTGAACGGTAGTGTATGTTTCAGTATGATTGGATTTTCGGCATTAATAGCAATGGTTATCAACTGTACTGCAGGGATGGAACGTAAGTCGCAGAAAATAGAGGTTGTGGTGGCAGCTGCAGAGAGGTATTTGGGTGTTTGAGACTTGACATCAGAAGAGTTACAGGGTGTGTTAAGTGGTGGTGTTCCATCCTTTCAGGCTGTTGGCCTGAAGTAGGACTAAATACATTTAAATAGTGGAGTATGGTATTTATTATTTTATTGATTTTGTGAGTGGAGTGTTAGGGTTAGATGGTAGGGTATTTGTTGTAATATAATTTTTTATTTTATGGCAAGTATAAGGGAGTTATACTCTAGTCCCCTGTAGTTCAGTTGGTAGAGCATGGCGCTTGCAACGGCAGGGTTGTGGGTTCGTTTCCCACGGGGGGCCAGTATATAAAATGTATGCACTCACTAACTGTAAGTCGCTCTGGATAAGAGAGTCTGCTAAATGACTAAAATGTTCTAGTAGGTGGCGGTAATGCAACATTTATTGGATGCCAACCGCCGTTAAACCTCATCGAAGAAGAAGAAGAAGAGCTTTGTGATTGGGTGACATCTAGCGGCTAGATAGTACTGCACCGTGTCATTGAAACGCAGAGAGAAAACGGACTCCATTTTGTGTCCTTCTCGCTGTGTTTTTAAGAGGCAGTAAGCGGCAAGACAATCTCTCCGAAGAAAAAACACAGAAAGGTATGTTAAAATTAATGTGTGTGTACAATTTAAATGGACGTAACTAATGTTAATGCATTATTGCACTAGTATTGCCAGTCGGAAACAATGTAGTTAACAAGCTAAGGTTTGTTGTTTATCTTGCGATTGCAAATGCAATCACAAGGCCCAAAATATGCACGATGACTGTGTCGCAGCTAGCTAACGTTAAGGTCACGATAAATGTTCGGTTTTGATACCTCTCCGGGATGACTAACGTTATACAGGACTGCGTGGCTTTATATTTGTTTATTTCTCTAAAAACGTGTCGACATTTTAAATTATCCAATTTGTGAACTATGCAATTCTAGTTAGCTGAAATTGCTAATGATGTAGGTGTGCGCAGAATATATTTCTGGTGTGCGCGTCTGGAGTTAGCTGCCACGAAGTTGTAACTACATAAATATTTGTCATCAAAAGGTTTTTTCCCCTTCCTTTTACTGTTTTTGTTTTCAGATAAACATCCTACATTCAGAATGAGTGGCTGCCGCATATTTGTCGGCCGGTTGAACCCGTCCGCCAGAGAGAAGGACGTGGAGAGGTTTTTCAAAGGATACGGCCGCATCCGAGACATCGACCTGAAGAGGGGCTTTGGTTTTGTTGTCAGTACACACACCTACACAATGTATTTTCACACTGTATTGTCCGTAGCCCTAGGCTAAGTGCAGTGTGAACGCGCATACAGGCTTTAGTTTTGTGGTCAGTCCACACACAATGACGCACATGGCATAAACCCTCAGTTACGAAATCTACTTGCTAGCTAATTTTTATTTTGGCTAGCTACATGGTTTGGAAAACCTTGTAGAGAGGTCTATAATAGATAGTCTGAATGTTCTAATATGTTGTTCTCCAGGAGTTTGATGATCCTAGGGATGCTGAGGATGCAGTTTATGAACTGGATGGCAAGGAGCTCTGCAATGAGAGGTAAAGCGGTGTTATCGCTGGTCATGATGGATATTACATATCACCACGTTGGCCCATATATCAATAGTCCTTGGGTATTATATGAAAATGTATGCAGTCACTAACTGTAAGTCGCTCTGGATAAGAGCATCTACTAAATGACTAAAATGTAATAACAGCCTTGCAAAGGCCTTTGTTCTGTGTCTTAAGGCCTCTCTCCTCTCCTCTCCTCTCTCCCCCCCTCCTCTCTCCCCCCTCCTCTCCCCCTCTCCTCTCTCCCCCTCCTCTCCCCCTCTCCTCTCTCCCCCTCTCCTCTCTCCCTCCTCTCTCCCCCCTCTCCTCTCTCCCCCCTCTCCTCTCTCCCCCCTCTCCTCTCTCCCCCTCTCCTCTCTCCCCCTCTCCTCTCTCCCCCTCTCCTCTCTCCCCCTCTCCTCTCTCCCTCCTCTCTCCCCCCCTCTCCTCTCTCCCCCCTCTCCTCTCTCCCCCCTCTCCTCTCTCCCCCTCTCCTCTCTCTCCCCCTCTCCTCTCTCCCCCCTCTCCTCTCTCCCCCTCCTCTCCCCCTCTCCTCTCTCCCCCCCTCTCCTCTCTCCCCCCTCTCCTCTCTCCCCCCACCTCTCTCCTCTCTCTCCCCCACCTCTCTCCCCCTTCCCCCTCTCTCTCTCTCAATTCAATTTCAATTTAAGGGCTTTATTGGCATGGGAAACGTGTGTTAATGTTGCCAAAGCAAGTGAAGTAGATAGTAAACAAAAGTGAAATAAACAATAAATATTAACAGTAAACATTACACTCAGAAGTTTCAAAAGAATAAAGACATTTCAAATGCCATAGTATGTATATGTATGTATGTATGTATGTATGTGTATATATATATATATATATATATATATATATATATATATAGTGTTGTAACAATGTGCAAATAGGTAAAGTACAAATGGGAAAATAAATAAACATAAATATGGGTTGTATTCTCTCTCAGGGTGACCATTGAGCACGCCCGTGTGCGCCTGCGTGGTGGCCGGGGACGTGGTGGCGACAGAGGAGGTGGTGGAGGCCGCTTCCCAGATCGCTACGGCCGTGGCTCCCAGGATAGTCGGAGGTACGTGAACTTAAATATGATCAGCTAGCCTCTTACGAATCCCAGTGGGGACTTTCCACGCTCCTCGCTAACAAATAGATTCCAGAAGACTGAACTGTCCCTTTACAAGTGGACATTTTAGACAAAATATCCCCAAGGAAAATATTATTAAACCAACTTCAAAACGCAGCTTTCTGTGCTTTCATGGTTTGTTTATTCATACCGAGGCACGCATGCATATGCCAGGTGATAGAAATCTCAACGCCAGTACCAGCATTTTAAAAAGTCTGTTTTAATAATACTTTCCTGTGGATATTTTGTCTCAAATTTCCATAAGGACCAACCAACCCAGTGGACAACCGGCAGAGTAAGTTCAAATGGCAGTTTATTCAACATTCTGTCTATACAAAGCACCTTTCGGAAATTTGCAATGGATATAAAGCCAACCTTATCTAGGAGGCCAGCAAACTATCAGCTCAGTGGGGGGCCAACACTGCTCTTCAGATCATCCATTCTACTCCCTGTTGTAGTATTTGATCTGTTATTTCTAGTCAGAATCATGGTCCCGTATACATGTAGCATCTCAGAGTAGGAGTGTTGATCTAGGATCTGATAAGCATGTTAGATTATAATGAGTGGACTAGATCAGCACTGAGGTTCTCCTACTGTTTGTCTCTCCCTCCACAGCAAAAAGTATTGGGCCAATGGGTTTTAGCCCACTAAGGGAACCACGGTTCTAGATCATCTGCAAGGTTCTCATACTGTTCTCGCTCTCTCTCCCACCACAGTAGGAACCCCCCGCCGATGCGTACGGAGAACCGTCTCATCGTGGAGAACCTGTCATCTCGCGTCAGCTGGCAGGTGAGATCCTTACCTGGGCGTGTCTACCCATCTACCTTACCTGCCTGTTAGTAACAACACCAGGTGCTGAGTAATCAGAGGGAGAGAGCGACAATGTTCGGCTTTATACCTTATACCTTCACTAGTGATGATCTCAAGGCAACTGCCTGGTTCACTCCAGGTAAAGACAAATTCATTCAATCATGTTTTTTTACCTACATTTATTGGAGAGAATGTGGTAATATTTTAATGGACTGAGAGCAAATGCATATGAAAATCAGCAGCACTAGCTAAATGTGTTGTTGGGCTCATTTCTCCTTACAAAGTATTTAACTATAAAGAGCTCTCAATACATAGCCTATCCAGCTCTCTCCTGAGAGCTTCCAGTGAAAATAACCAGCCATAGCTATTTGCTGCATCTAAAGAATGCAGTTTGATTAGATATACAAAAGAGAGGAAAAACAAACTAATTTGTCTGTTTTTATTTATTTAAATTTTAACCAATTCTTCACCCCTTTATTTGCCAGCCTGACTGTTGTGTCGTTTGGACGAGAGCTCTTATGGTGGAGTTAACCCAATCAGGGTCCCTCTCTCTGGGTTGAGCCATGTCGTGCCAGCCAGTGTGCCAGTCGGCCTACTCCTAGTTGGTATCCTCCTGCTGGTCGTATGAGTGCTTCCTCGCTTGGTTGGGGGTGAGGTCCCACCCCTCCCCGGGTCCCACTACCCACTCTGCTCTAGAAGCACTGGCGTGGCTGGCGGCCACTTCGCTCGCACTCGCTGCCCCCCTGGTGGTGGGGGGGGGTTCAACGGCGGGAGCGCTGTGCTGACAGAGAGGGAGAAATCGCAAACAGAGAGGCAGATGGGCAGAAAGAGTCGATGATGGTGTTCATGATGATGATGGTGGTGGCTGGCGTATTGGTCTGATCCATGGTGGTTCGTAAATTTGAGAGGCTTCAATCGATCCATATCCCCCCCAATTACCCCCGTGTGCTGTGGTTCCGTCCGCACATCGCGAGAGGTGCCCAGAGGTGGATAAAATCTGCTGAGCGAGGTCACGAGAGGTCAAGGTTGGATCACGAGGTGCGATCAAGGTGGTTATGGTATGATGGACTAGGAGAGCCTGCTGCGGCCCCGCTCCAAGGGGGTCACAGGTATTGGTTTCCTCTCTTCCTCTGTACTGAGACTGAGGGGGGTGCCGAGCCCTAGACAGGGTACCCGTCCCAGGCGTTAGGGGGCAGGGAGTCCTGTGCCCTCGGCTCCTAGCTAGCCAGAGACAACCTTATTCAATATGCTGCTGAACACTGCTGCTCATTCAGGCTGTTCTACTTATCTTCATGACTATTCTGTGTAGTTGTTTTTAAAGAGAGCGGGGTCCAAGAATGAAAAAATCTAACTCAAAATTCAAAGATACATTTTTAGGTCAACCAAACGTTTGTCTTTTAGCTTCCTCAATTTTACAGAACCAATTAGAGATTATATTTTTATGTTCTTCCGTGAAGACTTTATTCACATTTCCTTTTTGCCAAGCTCTTTTGGCCTCGCTGCAAACTAGTTTCTTAGGGAAGTGTGGCGTTTACGAACAGCTTCTGTCAATTTGGCTGGTTACACACATCAACATGCACACACAGACCTAACTGGTAACTGGAACAACTCCTTTTTGAACACCATGACTTTGTTGCTGGACCAGGCAGCCAGTCATTTTGCTGTGATCTCTGAGGTTCTTGGACCCCTCTCGTCATCTGTTAGCCTCTAGTTCCTCCTATGATATCTAACCTTTTCTCTCTTTGGTGAATATGATGCATTATGATGAGTCTGTTGTCCTGTTCCGGTCCTAACTTAGCCTGTCGTTGTGTAGGACCTGAAGGATTTCATGAGACAGGCTGGGGAAGTCACGTTCGCCGACGCCCACCGCCCCAAGCTCAACGAAGGGTAAGAATAAAAGCCATTCTGCCAGCTGTTCTTTCTGTACGTGTAGGCTTGCCAACATCCATACTCCTCCTAATAACTTTTTTACATTAAACCACCATGGCAGTTGTGTCCTACTGACCCCTTGTTTTGTCATGTCGGTCTTCAGGGTGGTTGAGTTCGCCTCTTACAGCGATCTGAAAAACGCCCTTGAGAAGCTGTCTGGCAAGGAGATCAATGGAAGGAAGATCAAGCTGATTGAGGCAGCAAAGAAGAGGTGAGTGGTCTGGAGAATAATCCCTTCTAGATGTTTCTACTAGTGTTTCCTCTAAGTACCTGAGGAGGGCAGAATACATTATCAGAGCATTTGAATAGGGCCTCAGTGACGTGATAAGAGACGACTGAATGTTGGTTTGACCTTTTCTCTTTCGTCTTCTCCAGGGGTTCCAGGAGTCGTTCCCGCTCCGAGAGCTCTTCTCGTTCCCGCTCCCGTTCTCGTAACCGTTCCCCGTCCCGCTCCAGGACCCCCCGTCGTTCCAGGTCCCACTCCCCCAAATCCCGCTCCCCCAAGAGGGACTACAACCGCTCTCATTCTCGTTCCCACAGTGGTTCCCCAGCCCCCCGTGGAGGCGCAGGTGGTGGCGCTGCCCCCGCCTCCCCACCCCCTAGGGCCAAAGAGACCTCCTCTTCCTCTAAACGGCCATCCAAGCCCAGCAAGTCTGCCTCTCCCCACTCCCCTCCCCCTGCACAGCGTGCACCTTCCAGGTCTCGTTCCAGGTCTCGCGGCTCTCGCTCTCCGTCCACAGACAGCCGCCACTGAGTATTGAGAACACACTGGAACACCTAACGCAGGAATACACACATTTTTAAATGAACACACACACACTAGTACATAAATACACTCACATTCAGACAAATGTGAACACACACTAACCCCACTGTTATATTAAGACTACAGGGCAGGAACTGTTTTACCCAGCGGTTCTGGCCTGGTGTCCCTGTATTTTTCCTCAATGTTTCCTCCCTCCGGCCCCGTCTCTTCTCTTTTGACATAGCTGACCTTTTGACCTACTATTGTATGGTGGGTGTTCTCAGTAAAAGCATCGCTCTCAATGTGAACACAACGAGGGCTTTGTTTTCAATTTGAGCATTTAGTCTAAAACCTTCAGGGGGTTTGTTGGTTATGTTTTTGTTCGTATTTTTACTTGGAATAATGGATGTAATTCTTGGTAAGGTATTACATTTTTTTTTATATCATTCAACGCTCGTGTGGTGATTCCCCTCTACCGGCTGTTGGTTGTCAGCTCTCATATCATGAACTGTTGAGAATTCAAGTCCCGTTCCATGATGGTTATGAATGTGATTGGCTAAGGTTTTTGGGTTGAACCATTCTGATCACAGTGTAGGGGTGGCGTAAAGTAACGGTTTGGGATTTGATCAGTTTTTATGCTGTGATTATTTTATAGAATGCCATTTTTCAGTTTGGGGGGGTGTCAGATTGTGATCTTTTCTTTGTGGGGGCAGTAAAGATGTTTTATCCTCAGTTAAGACACCTTGTGAAAACATTGGTTGGCTGTGTTATTGAACCCATTTGTATTGAATGTTTAAACGGAGTGGTTATCTGTACCTGTACCTCTTCGTTTCTGTAAAGCATTATACATGTTTCCTTTCCGTACACACAACCTAGAGAATAGTTTGGAAAATAAAACTTTTTTTATGCTAAAGCATGAAGTATGATTTCCCCCAGTATTCGATATGAGGGTTATATTTGTATTTAATTGAAAAAGAACAAGACACAGCAAACGACCAATGAAAACTGTTTTAAATAAAGCATCAAGACAATTTCTATGTCAGAACTTGAGAATAAAGTAAACTTCCACAAAGAATTGTGCCACTGTAAGATGTTCTTAGTAATTGATCTAGAATTTTTTTTTTGTACGTTTCTAATAAAACATCTTAAAAAATATTAAAAAAAGTTTTCAATAGCTTATACACACATTGACATACTGCACTACCTTGCCTTGATCGTAATTACACATGTGGTACAGACAGTACGTAGGTTTAATTACCCATTTCATTCAACAAATACTTGTACGTTTGACATACAGTTGTCAATTGGCACATCACTCCACCTTTTTTCTAAATGGCAGCTGACATGCATCATTGTAAATGCAAAACGCAGATTGTAAGTGCAGTTACTGGGTGTTGGCGAGTCCACTACATATCTTAATAGTTTGTGGTAAATAATGTCTTCGCATCAATCACCAGGGTCCATTTCAGACTGCTCTGATGTGACTGACTGTTTCTGGATGCTCAAGAGATACAGATCATTCAGAGCGGGAATTCCAGAAGGTTCTGTGAGTTTGTATTTATTATTGGGGATCCCCATTAGCTGTTGCCAAGGCAGCAGCTACTCTGCCTGGGGTCCAAACCCATTAAGGCACTTACATGATAAAACAATACATCATATAACATT
Source organism: Coregonus clupeaformis (assembly GCF_020615455.1). Lineage (NCBI taxonomy): Eukaryota > Metazoa > Chordata > Actinopteri > Salmoniformes > Salmonidae > Coregonus > Coregonus clupeaformis. The sequence continues at coordinate 3,094,161 of NC_059224.1, read as the reverse complement.
GTTACACCACTGCATATGTACAATAGAACATGTATAATACAACAATATTACAATGTGCGTGTCTCTTCACAGTCCCCGCTGTTCCATTAGGTTTATTTTACTGCTTGCATCAGTTACCTGATGTGGAATAGAGTTCCATGTAGTCATGGCTCTATGTAGCACTGTGCGCCTCCCATAGTCTGTTCTGGACTTGGGGACTGTGAAGAGACCTCTGGTGGCATGTCCTGTGGGGTATGCATGGGTGGGTTTCCGAGCTGTATGCTAGTAGTTTAAACAGACAACTTCTAGCCTTGATTTGCATTCTGATAACATATCTACAGTATTTCACTTTTTAATGTGTATAGTATTGCTTACTAGGTGTTGTCCAATGAATTCTGTAACCACTCCCTCATATCAGGGTTGATGGGAAAAAGCTGTTCAGTAGAGGATATTGCATTATATCTTTGTACTCCCCTGACGAAGGCCATGCAACACAATTGTGTCAGAATTTTTAAAAAGGCATTTCAATTAATGATATGAAGACTGCCTTGGTCCTCCTTTCTTTACGAAGACAGCTCGATGCATTCAGCTTGTCAACACTTCTTACAAAACAAGTAGTGATGAAGTCAATCTCTCCTCCACTTTGAGCCATGAGAGATTGACATGGACATTATTAATGTTAGCTCTCCGTGTACATTTAAGGGCCAGCCGTGCTTCCCTGTTCTGAGCCAATTGTAATTTTCTTAAGTCCCTCTTTGTGGCACCTGACCACACGACTGAACAGTAGTCCAGGTGCGACAAAACTAGGACCTGTAGGACCTGCCTTGTTGATAGTGCTGTTAAGAAGGCAGAGCAGCGCTTTATTATGGACAGACTTCTCCCCATCTTAGCTACTGTTGCATCAACATGTTTTGACCATGACAGTTTACAATCCAGGGTTACTCCAAGCAGTTTAGTCACCTCAACTTGCTAAATTTCCACATTATGCATTAAAATATTTAATTGAGGTTTAGGGTTTAGTGAATGATTTTTCCCAAATACAATGCTTTTAGTTTTTGAAATATTTAGGACTAACTTATTTCTTGCCACCCATTCTGAAACTAACTGCAGCTCTTTGTTAAGTGTTACAGTGTTACAGAACTTTTGTGAAACATCACAGTACAGTTGAAAAATACATGGCAAATAGAAATCCAATATGGATGGTGTTAAGAGATAGATGGGAGGGGTTGAATGGAGCTGAAGGTTGGGACTAATAACAACTAATAACAACAAGATAACTAATGTAAAACATACTGTGTCCATAATACGTACAGTTGAAGTTGGAAGTTTACATACACTTAGGTTGGAGTCATTAAAACTCGTTTTTCAACCACTCCACAAATTTCTTGTTAACAAACTATAGTTTTGGCAAGTCGGTTAGGACATCTACTTTGTGCATGACACAAGTCATTTTTCCAACAATTGTTTACAGAAAGATTATTTCACTTATAATTCACTGTATCACAATTCCAGTGGGTCAGAAGTTTACATACACTAAGTTGACTGTGCCTTTAAACGGCTTGGAAAATTCCAGAACGTTATGTCATGGCTTTAGAAGTTTCTGATATGCTAATTGAAATCATTTGAGTTAATTGGAGGTGTACCTGTGGATGTATTTCAAGGCCTACCTTCAAACTCAGAGCCTCTTTGCTTGACATCATGGGAAAATCAAAAGAAATCAGCCAAGACCTCAGAAAAAAAATGGTAGACCTCCACAAGTCTTGTTCATCCTTGGGAGCAATTTCCAAACGCCTGAAGGTACCACGTTCTTCTGTACAAACAATACTACGCAAGTATAAACACCATGGGACCACGCAGCCGTCATACCGCTCAGGAAGGAGACGCATTCTGTCTCCTAGAGATGAACGTACTTTGGTGCTGTAGTGTATTAGGATTATGCCTTTGTTAAATGTTTTTCATGATGGAATGTTGTTTATGTTAGTTCAAAAGTAGCAGTTGTAGGGTGACGCCCCAGGGGAGACGGGTGATTGGACCGCAGAGGGAGCCACCCATATTTTCACATTGTTTATAAGTATATGCTGTGGGCATAGGGGGTTAGAGCAGCCATTAGAATTCGAGGACACTGCTCTCCAGACCCTGCAAGTCTGTAACTCATGCTGAAAGTTTGTGATATGAATAAATCTTATGATCCAGGTTCAGTATGAGCGGACTCCTTTGTTCATCAGCAATAATTGCCAGCATTTACTCGACACGACAAATGGCGCTTCAACGTGGGCTGGTCTGCATCTCTCCTTTGCTTCATTTAGAGTCGCCAAGCTAACTCGTTCTGCAAGTCATGGCCAGAAAAGGGTGAGTTTTTTCTCACAAGCTTTGGAGGTTGTTAGTTTGGATACTACTTGTGTACACTGGAGGAATGTACCATTCTGACCGAAATGTGCCTCATGTGGCGTTATTGCGGTCGACTAGGAGTCTGTAATAATTATTCTAAAATGTGGTTGCATTGGTAAACGGTAAATAATTGGAAGTTTAGAGCAATCGATGGTAGGGATTAAGGCAGATATGCGCATACATTAGAGCACTGTACCGCGTAAGACCCCAGGGGGGCCATTTAGAATGGGCCGACAAATCCGATGCTGCTGTTAGACTGTGCAGTCGGTGTGTTTTAAAGAAAACTCGGGTTGATGAAATTTATCTGATTGTGATTATTGCTCGACTTTCATCCGACGGGGGGTCCGCTTGGGTGTAATTTCTCAATAGATTGTAATTAAAGCCCACGGTAGCACAAACGGTAGGAAAATAAGTCAAAAGGAAAGGACAGTGCAGGATGCTTGTTGTGTGGAGTAGGCCACATTGTACATAAAGGCTAATGCTAAATGCTAATGCTAATTGTGTTGCGTGCTACATGCTAACGGGTGTCCTTAGAGGTCCCATTGCGATGGGATAAAGCCTCTTAAATTATGTTTGTGTGTGTGTGTAATTCAGGTTCTATGTTTTGTGAGCGCTGTTAAATGTTGTTGACTATGAGGGGAAAACGGAGGTACAGCAGGACTGTTAAACTCCCTTCCACGGTGAAAAAGTATTTTTGAATGTATCGCGCATGCGTGGGATTTTACCAGACTGGGCTGCAGGGGGAGACAGAGAAACACAGACGAGGGAACAAAGAGGAAAGATTTGAAAATGAATTAAATCTTCTGTTGGTTAAAGATGAAACTTGTTTTGTGACCTATTGAATTGATAAATTAGATATATGTTGACGGATTATAATGAATTAAATTAAATGACGGATTAAAATAAAATAAAAATATTTTTGAGCAATCTATTTAGTCCTGAGTTTAGTCTTAGAGCGAATGTGAACGAAGGAATATTGAATATGGTTGAAGTAACTCAGTATTGCATTAACTACTAAAATATTTTCCTGTGTCTCTGTTCTTTTGTCATATGAGAGGAGCAATAGGACGATACGACAGGAGAGAGAGAGAGAGAGAGAAAGAGAGGGATGCTGACGTACACGTCACGTGACGCGACAGAGGATCAAGTCAAAAGGGTTTTGGTACTGGTCTGGTTACAAAATCTTCCCCTACAGGATATTTGATGTTATGACAATTTCACATAGGCTTGGCAAATACTGATTCATTACAAATTGCATTTTGGAGGCTATGTGCATCACTTGGGTTGATTGCAGTTGTGTTGGGAATCAAGGACTGACATTATTCTGTAAAATTTAAATAATTAGGTGCTTATAGAGCAAGGGGGTTTATGGGAATTGTAGTGTTGTAAGGTTAGAAGGCTTTGTTTTTGGGATTGCTTTGAAGTTGACTAACTTACATTTACTTTCCTGATGGCTTGTGGTAAGATAACCACCACTAATATTAGAACATATAAATTGGTAAGATATGATATAGAAATAAAAAATTGGTTTTAATTATTCATAATTTTTAATTGATTTTTTAATTGATTTTTTATTTTAATTAGAAATGGTTTTTGAATAAAAATGTAATTGAATTTTTTCATATTCATATTTTGGTTGATTAATTTAAAAAAAAAAAATTTTGGGGGTTGTTTGGTTTATATTAATAATTAAAGGGGGGAAGCCATAGGCTATATAGTCTAAAATAAAATAATTCACGATAAAGGAATATAAAAGGGTTGTTACGATGGGGAAAAACGACATCAAGGCTATGAAAGTCATTACACCGGTTGATATAGTACAAAATAGTAATCCTTTAACTAAAGTATTGTTAGGTTATCCGGCAAATGAAATAAAAGTTGCCCTTCATTCTCAAACAAAAACTGATAAAAGATTCCAGCGATAAGATAAACAAAGGTATAGAGGAAAATGCTAAAGGAAGAAAAGGCGACAGAAAAACTAATGGCAGAAGTTAGTACACCTTTCTCACATACGGATTCAGCAAAAAGACACCCACCTTATGAGAAGGAGGTAGAGCTTAGGGATGCTTATCCTCAGCTTCCAGTGATCATCCAGCAGGGTGATTATTGCATCAGAGATGAAGATGAACGAATAATAGATAGAGGACAAGCAGAAACGACCAGAAAGATGAATCCAAAACTCCAGAAGGAAGAAAATGAGATGTCTGGAAGAGAAGAGTGAGGTTAAGGAAGATGGAACTTGAAGAAGATGATGAAGATGAAGATCAGAGTGATTGAGAAGAGATCATGGGTGGATATGACTCTGTGATCAGAAGGAAGTTGGCAAGAGAGGAAAGAAGGATACTAGAGATTCGAGTTCAGATGAAGACAGCGATAAAGAGGAGACTAAAGGTGCTGTGTATTCAAAAGGAGTTTATCCTACAAGGACTGGCACAGAAGAAATAGAAGAAGATATAGACCGATGCTTATCATGCCTGGATAAAGCGAATAGTTTAGAAGAAGTAACACAACTGGATGAACAACTCAAGAAGAGAAGATACAGAAGGAGAAAACCTGCTGAGAAAATAATCCCAAGAATTGGAGGAGAGAAATACATTGAGGTCAAGGAAAGGCCAATAGTAAGAAGATGATGGAAGATGATATTTCGAGGACAGAACTTAGAATATAAGCTTTTGAAGAGTCCTGATGTGTCGACGGCAGGAAAGAACGGGATCAAGAAACTCTCAGAAAACTCAATCATACAACTGGTGGAGAAGAGAAGCTTTGGTTATGAAGAATCAGAGTGAACCAAATCAACAATCACTGTTACAGCTTCAACTGAACAATATCAAATGCAATTGTACCAGCCACCAAGGGGGGTACCAGGTGTTCCATATCCACAGCCAGTTTCTGGACAGACACAGAATTGGAGAGGAAGAGGACGAGAAGGCTTAGAAGGAGGAGGAAGATTTCAGCTACACTTCCAGCAACTTTCAGAAGAGTGTTATAATTGTGGACAGATTGGTCACTGTACCTGTGAGTGCAATAAGTCAGGAGGAAACAACAGAGGACATTTCTAAGGAAGATAAAGGAGCAAGTGAAGATCACCTCTTCTCCAGGTGAACCCCTACAGGGGTCCGGAGCAAGGATTCTAGAGTCTAGAAGATACGAAGGGGGGTGTCAGCTGATAGCACCAATTAGGGAGAAAATATCTATCAATTGAAGTGAAAACAAAGGACTATGAGAAGTGATAGTGAATAGTGGAAAAACTTTTATCTGTGTTCAGCCTAAAGAGGTTAAACATCTCACTATGTAAAATTAACTAATTAGGATAGGGATTTGAGGTAGTAAAACAGCTAATTACTCTTAAGGAACCAATTGAGCTCTGCTATAAAGATCAAAGAGAAACTAAAATAGACATACTAATATTAGAACATATACCTATTGCATTGTTGGAAAGAGATGCATTGTGTAAATTGAACTGTACAATAAGATGTACACTAGACGGCTGTCTGGTAGAAGATTTTAAAAAGTAGGGTTTTTGGGAATCATATTTGCTTAAAAAGATAATATCATAGGAAGGATGATAATCTATTAGACTGCCTATTAGACAATCTGTCTGAAAAATAAAGTTAAAAGGGGTGACTGTTATTCTGGTTACATTCTTACACCAAGGGATTTCAGGCTAGGCTAAAAAGGTGTTTAGTCGCTTGCCAAGTCTGTGTGTAAAGAAGTCAGAAGTATGTGGGGACTTCCCCAATCACATATCCTAAAAATTTGGTGGTAAAGGGATTTTGTGAATAAATCAGTGAAAAGGTTTTAAAGGTTAGGAGAAAAGATTAGATTAAAAAAGTTAGGAGAACTAGGGTTGAAGGAATTCTAAGACAGTAAGTTAAGTTTCAAAGTTAGTAGTAAGAGAGAGAACAGTGGTGAAGGACATTTTAGAGTAGGAAGATCAAGGTAATTGTAGGTGTATTTTTTATAATCAAAAGTTTGAAAGTGAGGGTTTAGAGTAGGAAGAGAGAGTGAATGTAAGTTACATTTACGTCATTTGACACTAGTGGTGATAGATGGAAGTACAAGCAAAAGAGTTCAAAGCTTTGGGGAAAATGGATGAAGTAACAATGACATCAACACTTCAGTCTATTAAAACAACAGTGAGAAGCAATTTAACTCTTTCAACATTGATAGTTATTAAAGCCATAAATATATCGCATTTGATTATAAGGGAACCAATAGCTCCAGCACCAATTTTAGAGGAAAAGACTGTTATTAGGGTTAGGATGGGGATGTTCCTCCCACATGGAGAGATAATTATGGAGAAGAAGTATTGTTATCAGGACCAGAAGTAGAAGCTGTTGCACCTAGTCAAAGGAAGTATATTTTGTACAACGATATGAAGTGGAAGAGGGTTATGAGTGACTGTTCACTTATTTTGCGTAATGTTACAGAGAAAGATCAGGGAGAATATATGTGTACTTATCTAGTGCAAGCATTAAAATTTGTTCCGGTTAAGAATTATTGGTTAAAAGGCTATGTAATTCGTAAAGTAACGCTTAAAATGGAAGATGTGAAATCTGTTGAAGCTTCCACAGTCACCGAGGGAGTTCAGGAGGAGTAGATTACAGTAGTCACTCCAACAGTAGATAATACACAGAGGATATCGGGAACTTTCCCACTAGAAGTAGTTAAGAGTGTTAATACATCAACTAAATCAACTACTTTAATGATAACTTTGGAAGGGATTAATGATACGATGGCAATAACAAATGTAGGAAGTATGACACCGACACCGACAACAACTTTTCTGAAATTAAAGGGGGTAGCAAGAAGGACTCAGGGGTTTATGTTACGGGTGGAGAGTGCTGTCAATGATAGTACGAATAGGGTTAAAATAGGAGAGCAGATAGTAGTAGAGAACAATATAGATTCATCTGAAATAGTGAAGGATACTATCATGGAGGTACAGGATGAGGTCTTTGATTTTAATGACAGACAAGGAGGGTATCTGATCAGTACCGCTCGCTAGGGGAAGAGAGAAACTAAATGTATTGGGTTTGATTCTTCTGTTGTGAAAATTAAAAATGGATGGGCAGGTAGGAATCTTTGGTTCCAGCAGCTCATTCTGTAAGATCAGTGAGGAATCTTGAGGGTCCATGTCTGTTGAGAATTCCAGCCAAACATTTTAGAGACGGTCGCTCGACCTCTATCAACTATGTGTCAATCTTATGCTTTGTCATGACTGTTGTATCAGCAACAACAATCAGTAACAGATAAAATAATGTCATTGTCAAAACATTTTGTTTAAGCCTAGGTTTAAGTGTTCTTGGTTAAATGAATTACCCTCTGGGAATTTGTTAAATGGGAAGAAAAATCAGGTAACAGCGAACCCTGAAGCATTGGAGGTGAAACCATTGAGGGCTAAAAGTTGTTTTGTTCTAATAAAACATATGATGTAAGGGGTATGTTTATGGGAATATCAGATTGTGATGATTATATGATAACTTTGGGTAAGCATGACCTTAAGGGTAGTAATGAGAAATATGTTACTTTTTATGTTCCAGTTAGTAAGAAGAGCAGGACTTTGATGGTTATAAGATTAGCTTTTGCCTGGCAATGTGACTATTGGGAATTTGAGAGATATTTTGAGGGTTTGTGGTGATAAAGCATATATATTCTTACCCCTATGGATGGATAGGATGTTGTTACATGTCAACGTTGAAGCTTCCATATGAGGTTTTTACCATTAAAAGAGGGGTAGCACGGACACAGATAAATCTGAATCTAGGTTTGAAAATAGGGTGAAAAGAGACATGGCGACATGTCATAGTCTTCAAGCCTATCATTGAAGGATAAATCTAAGGGAGAAGGGGGGACTTTTTCCATGGTATGGTGTAACATTTGGGAAGATCATATTGATAATATTAGTTATACTTTGAGTCCAGATAGTTCAGATATTATCACTAGGGTTATATATGCATTGAAGAATATAAGGGATGCATTTGGTAGATCTGAAGGAGCTGGATGGTCTTGGATTGCAAGATCAGTTAGGCCAGTAGGAGCCGTGGTGGATTACATTTTAATAGCAGTTTTGATAGCACTGTGTGTGAGGTTTGTAATTTGTTACTGACCTTTGAGAAAGCTATGATATTGAGATAGGTTGGAGAGTGATGCCTGGAGACAACACTCAGATGCCGTTGTTGACTGTTCCTGATCTGGATGAAGATGGACAAGGGGGTCTGGATGGAGTATTAATGGATAAATATCCTTTTTGAAATATTAGGGTGATTTTAGTATGATTGTATGAATCAAAGGGGGGAAGTGTATGAATGAATCGTATTATCCTATTTCATTAGTCTATCATTTATATTGATTCATACATCATTTATATATAATTTTTATATTCTTAGTTGATATTGATGTTTAATTTGAAAGTGTTGTTTTGCAAAAGATACTGTTTGGTCTTTTCTTTTCTTCCAGAAGCATTTGGGGGAATATGTGGAGATTGAAATACTCAAACAAGGACAATATGAAGGGACAATATGAAAGGACAATGACTGGAGGAGATGAAACCAGGAGGGTGTGGAAAGATTCCCATTCCATCATCAACAATTCATTGGAAGTTGAGACTAAGGAGGAGATGAAGTGTAGTGGACTACATTCCAGTGTCTGCAATGAAATATAGACATATTTGCATGTGTAATACATAATTTGTGTCATATTCTTAGGTATTAATTTTTGTAGAATGATATTTGATGTTATTGGATACATGTGGGGATCTTAGATGTTTTTGTTTATTTCGTTGATGCTTAGGGACAGGGAGTCTAGGCAGGGAGAGGTCCACTGTAGGGTCCAATGGGTTGACCAGCCTTAGAGTGGACATTTTTTGGATAGGATTTTGTTTGCAGGGGCTTACATGTGTATTTCATTGCATCATAGTTTCAAATGCATTTATAAAGAGTTATGAAGTCATTGGGAGTACCTAGGTGGTTGCCTGGGGCAGAGGGACCGTGAGAGAATTTTACTGTCTTGATTGATGGATGGATATTTGGAACGAAGGTTGCCGGACAGTTTTTCGCTCTCACACTCCATAAAGATTTGTTCATATTTCATAGTAATGTATTCACACTCCATAAAGATTTGTTCATATTTCATAGTAATGTATTCACACTTCATAAAGATTTGTTCCTATTTCATAGTAATGTATTCACACTTCATAAACATTTATTCATATTTCATAGAAAGGTATTTACACTCTAGAGGAGAATGTTTTTGGTTTAATGTTAAAGATACTCAATAAGATAAATTGTTACTGGTCATAATCCTATTCTGTTTGTTTTCAAGACTTTTAGTTAGTCTCGAAGGGGGGAAATGTAGTGTATTAGGATTATGCCTTTGTTAAATGTTTTTCATTATGGAATGTTGTTTATGTTAGTTCAAAAGTAGCAGTTGTAGGGTGATGCCCCAGGGGAGACGGGTGATTGGACCGCAGAGGGAGCCACCCATATTTTCACATTGTTTATAAGTATATGCTGTGGGCATAGGGGGTTAGAGCAGCCATTAGAATTCGAGGACACTGCTCTCCAGACCCTGCAAGTCTGTAACTCATGCTGAAAGCTTGTGATATGAATAAATCTTATGATCCAGGTTCAGTATGAGCGGACTCCTTTGTTCATCAGCAATAATTGCCAGCATTTACTCGATACGACAGTGCGAAAAGTGCAAATAAATCCCAGAACAACAGCAAAGGACATTGTGAAGATGCTGGAGGAAACAGGTACAAAAGTATCTATATCCACAGTAAAATGAGTCCTATACAGTATCAACATAACCTGAAAGACCTTCCAAAGTTGTGGCAAAATGGCTTAAGGACAACAAAGTCAAGGTATTGGAGTGGCCATCACAAAGCCCTGACCTCAATCCTATAGAAGATTTGTGGGCAGAATTGAAAAAGCATGTGCGAGCAAGGAGGCCTACAAACCTGACTCAGTTACACCAGCTCTATCAGAGGAATGGGCCAAAATTCACCCAACTTATTGAGGGAAGCTTGTGGAAGGCTACCCGAAACGTTTGACCCAAGTTAAACAATTTAAAGGCAATGCTACCAAATACTAATTGAGTGTATGTAAACTTCTGACCCACTGGGAATGTGATGAAATAAATAAAAGCTGAAATAAATCATTCTCTCTACTATTATTCTGACATTTCACATTCTTAAAATAAAGTGGTGATCCTAACTGACCTAAGACAGGGGATTTTTACTAGGATTAAATGTCAGGAATTGTGAAAAACTGAGTTTAAAATGTATTTGGCTAAGGTGTATGTAAACTTCCGACTTCAACTGTATATAGGTAATAGGTTAAGAACCTTTGTGAAAGAGCACAGTTTGAAAGATATGGCAGATAGAAGCAAACCGGATGGACATCATGAAAATGATCAGAGAGGTTGAGGGTAGAGGAAGTTCAGGAGTAAAAACAAACTAAATAGAACTATTGTAAAATTGACTGTGTCCATAAAATGTATATAGTATATATAAGCTGGAAGTAGTGGCCTAAGCGTTGTTGTTAACTAGTTTACTCCAATTAGGGGAGGGATTGTAGGGTTAGAAAGTAATAAGGAAAATATATATTTTTATTTCAAAACAAATTTAAAAGTGTTACAGTCATTTCAGTCGCTGTAGTAGCTGATGTGATGTGTATAGTGTTGAGTCATCTGCATACATAAACACACTGGCTTTACTCAAAGCCATTGGCATGTCGTTAGTGAATATTTGAAAAAGTAAGGGGCCTAGACAGCTGCCCTGGGAAATTACTGATTCCATCTTGATTATGTTGGAGAGGCTTCCATTAAAGAACACCCTCTGTGTTCTGTTAGACAGGTAACTATTTATCCACAATATAGCAGGGAGTGTAAAGCCATAACACACATGTTTTTCCAGCAGCAGACTATGATCGATAATGTCAAAAGTCGCACTGAAGTCTAACAAAACAGCCCCCGCAATCTTTTTATCATCAATTTCTCTCAGCCAATCATCAGTCATTTGTGTAAGTGCTGTGCTTGTTGAATGTCCTTCCCTATAAGCATGCTGAAAGTCTGTTGACAATTTATTTACTGTAAAATAGCATTGTAACTGGTCGAGCATAATGTTTTCCAAAAGTTTACTAAGGGTTGGTAACAGGCTGATTGGTCGGCTGTTTGAGCCAGTAAAGGGGGCTTTACTATTCTTAGGTAGCGGAATGACTTTTGCTTCCCTCCAGGCCTGAGGGCACACACTTTCTAGTAGGCTTTAATTGAAGATATGGCAAATAGGAGTGGCAATATTGTCTGCTATTATCCTCAGTAATTTTCCATCCAAGTTGTCAGACCCCGACGGCTTGTCATTGTTGATAGACAACAATACTTTTTTCACCTCTTTCACACTCACTTTACGTCATTCAAAATTACAATGCTTGTTTTTCATCATTTGGTCAGTTATACTCGGATGTATAGTGTCTGGGTTTGTTCTGGATTCCATCTGATCAGACGGCCACATCACTGGGCTAGCTGGCTGGCTGGCTGGCTGGCTGGCTGGCTGGCTGGCTGGCTGGCTGGCTGGCTGGCTGGCTGGCTGGGCCTCCTCCTTTAGCTCCACTGCCTGGTACACCTGCTTCTCTGTGGAAGAGAGGAGGACAGTTAGGGCTAGGGAGGAGAGAGGCTATCGCCTGACTAAACGACAGCAACTTGGACAGCTAAGATTGAACTGACATAACTAATGTAGGTTTTCGCCTCAACTAGGAGACAGGGCCCTGTATTCATAAAGCATCTCAGAGTAGGAGTACTGATCTAGGATCAGTTTAGCCTTTTACAAAGAATAAAGAATAAGATTACATGGACAGGGGGTACCTGATCTTAGATGAGTACTCCTACTCTGAGACACTTTATGAATACGGGCCCAGTCTCCTAGTTGAGGCAAAAACCTACATTAGTTATGTCAGTTCAAACATTAGTTTTGTCACCCCAAGGGACCTGATGTCCAGGTCTCAGACTAGGTGCTTGTTGTAACTGTACAGCACTCAAGGACAGGGTCAGTCAAGCCTACCTTTCTTTGGTGTTTTAAAGAACCTCTGGTGAACCCTGAAGAGGGCGATGAGCAGGAAGGCCTCTCCCACCTGCAACACTATGTAGATTATAGGGAACAGGTAGAGAGGACCAATCACATCGGGAGGGAACGCCACCTTCAGAATGGTGGAACACAGCTGGATGTTCTGACATCCCGTCTCCATGGCGATGGTCCTCTGTCCCCTGAGGAAAGAAAGAAGGAAGTCCAAATAAGGATTGATTGATTGACACGGAATTCTAGCTGAAGTATATAGATTTCTTTCCTCCAAGCATTAGAAATGTACTGAGCTGGAATATACTTTTACTAGAGGAAAAGGAAAAGATATACAGTACCAGTCAAAAGTTTGGACACACCTACTCATTCAAAGGTTTTTCTTTATTTTTACTGTTTTCTACATTGTAAAATAATATTGAAGACATCAAAACTATAAAATAACACATATAGAATCATGTAGTAACCAAAAGAGTGTTAAACAAATCATATAATATATTTTATATTTGAGATTCTTCAAATAGCCACCCTTTGCCTTGATGACAGCTTTGCACACTCGTGGCATTCTCTCAACCAGCTTCACCAGGAATGCTTTTCCAACAGTCTTGAAGGAGTTCCCACATATGCTGAGCACTTGTTGGTTGCTTTTCCTTCACCCTGCCGTCCGACTCATCCCAAACTATCTCAATTGGGTTGAGGTCGGGGGATTGTGGAGGCCAGGTCATCTGATGCATCACTCCATCACTCTCCTTCTTGGTCAAATAGCCCTTACACAGCCTGGAGGTGTGTTGGGTCATAGTCCTGTTGAAAAACAAATTATAGTCCCACTAAGCCCAAACCAGATGGGATGGTGTATCGCTGCAGAATGCTGTGGTAGCCATGCTGGTTAAGTGTGCCTTTAATTCTAAATAAATCACAGACAGTGTCACCAGCAAAGCATCCCCACAACATAACACTTCCTCCTCCGTGCTTTACGGTGGGAAATACACATGCAGAGATAATCTGTTCACCCACACCGCATCTCACAAAGACACAGCAGTTGGAACCAAAAATCTCAAATTTGGACTCCAGACCAAAGGACACATTTCCACCAGTCTAATGTCCATTGTTCGTGTTTCTTGGCCCAAGCAAGTCTCTTCTTCTTATTGGTGTCCTTTAGTAGTGGTTTCTTTGCAGCAATTCGACCATGAAGGCCTGATTCACACAGTCCCCTCTGAACAGTTGATGTTGAGATGTGTCTGTGACTTGAACTCTGTGAAGCATTTATTTGGGCTGCAATTTCTGAGGCTGGTAACTCTAATGAACTTATCCTCTGCAGCAGAGGTAACTCTGGGTCTTCCATTCCTGTGGCGGTCCTCATGAGAGCCAGTTTCATCATAGCGCTTGATGGTTTTTGCGACTGCACTTAAAGAAACTTTCAAAGTTCTTTACATTTTCCATATGGACTGTCCTTCATGTCTTAAAGTAATGATGGACTGTCGTTTCTCTTTGCTTATTTGAGCTGTTCTTGCCATAATATGGACTTGGTCTTTTACCAAATAGTGCTATCTTCTGTATACCCCCCCTACCTTGTCACAACACAACTGATTGGCTCAAACGCATTAAGAAGGAACACCTGTTAATTGAAATGCATTCCAGGTGACTACCTCAGGAAGCTGGTTGAGAGAATGTCAAGAGTGTGCAAAGCTGTCATCAAGGCAAAGGGTGGCTATTTGAAGAATCTTTTGACTGGTAGTGTATATTTTACTATAGAAAACCTTCACAAGAAATCTATCAACATAATTATAAACATGATCTTCGCCATCATCAGCATCATCCTCATCTAAATCTTCATCATTATCATATGTTACCATCATCCTCAACATCATCCTCATCACCGTGACTTACGATCCGTTGAGTCTGAACAGATATGAAAGGACGTATCCGAAGGTGTAGCCAATGAGGGGCATGATGGCAGCAGTGGCCATGAGTGGGGGGGACAGGACGGTCAGCATCAGATCCATTCTTCCTATGGTCATGCTGGCCAACAGGCCGATCACTACCATGGATATCAACAGGAGGGACAGACCGATCTGAGGAGCAGGAAGACGTTCAGCCAAGTACTGCATATTATTATCTGTCTGAAACAACCTGTATCTGTAGCTCAGCTGGTAGAGCGCGGCGCTTGTAACGCCAAGGTAGTGGGTTCGATCCCCGGGACCACCCCATACACAAAAAAATGTATGCACGCATGACTGTAAGTCGCTTTGGATAAAAGCGTCTGCTAAATGGCAGATTATTATTATATTATATTGTATCTGTATGTTTTGAATGTTTTGAACTTTTACACTGAGGCCCTTACCAGATTGGTGTTTTTCAAAAAGATTGTAAATCTAACTGTACACCTAACTGTAGAGGACTGCTCCAAAAGATGTTACCCAAAAGGTAGCCTCGAAGCGAACCAGGCTTCCCTAAAACGGGAAGGGAGTTTCCCTAAAACTCCTCCAAGGAAGGCGTGACAACAACGTGATTTTGGAGGTATGGCAACACGAGACTACCCAAAAGCTGACCATTATCGGCCATACCTTAGTAATGGTCTTGGAGTACTGCGGCCTGTAGTAGTTGATGAGGATGCCGATGCTGCAGGGGAACAGAGCCATGACCAGGGCCAGAGTGATGCCAGCATAGGGAACAGCACTCTCCAGGTTGGAGAAGCCCTGGCAGTACAGGTAGAGGAGCAGTGGCATCATACCCAGGGCTAGAACTGTAGAGCAGGTAGTCATCACAATACTGGGGAGGGAGGGAGGGAGGGAGAGGGGAGGGGGAGAGAGAGAGGAGGGGGAGGGGGAGAGAGGGAGAGGGGGAGGGGGAGAGAGAGGGAGGGAGAGGGGGGAGAGAGAGGGGGACAGGGAGGGAGGGAGGAAGGGAGAGAGAGGGGGGGAGAGGGAGGGCGAGAGGGGGAGAGGGAGGGAGGGGGAGAGAGACAGAGAGGGAGGGGGAGAGAGAGAGGGAGAGAGAGGGGGAGAGGGGAAGGGGGAGAGAGAGGGGAGAGAGAGAGGGGGGACAGGGAGGGAGGGGGGACAGGGAGGGAGGGGGGAAGGGAGAGAGAGGGGGAGAGGGAGGGTGAGAGGGGGAGAGGGAGGGAGGGGGAGAGAGAGAGAGAGAGGGAGAGGGGGAGGGGGAGAGAGAGAGCGGGAGGGAGAGGGGGAGGGGGAGAGGGAGGGAGAGGGGGGGAGAGGGGGGACAGGGAGGGAGGGAGGAAGGGAGAGAGAGAGGGGAGAGGGAGGGCGAGAGGGGGGAGAGGGAGGGAGGGGGGAGAGAGAGAGAGAGGGAGAGGGAAAGGGGAGGGGGAGAGAGAGAGGGGGGGAGAGGGAGGGAGGGAGAAAGAGAGAGAGAGAGAGAGAGGCACATATACAAATAGCAGGGTTAGTTACATATGTGTGTATTTATTTTCTACCTGACCTGGCTAGCGTGCTGCTATGGTATCAGAGCCATGCTCATTGTTACATATTGACAGAATGTGGAACAACAGATAGCTGTGGCCATGCTATCACAACCCTGACATTCCTCTATTGGATCAATGCCAAGGGGCCAGTAATCTGAATAGATGGGTTAGCTGACAACGTCAGGAAAAACTAAGCGCAAGCTTCAATGGGGCAGAAGTCCGTGTGTTGTGATTCTGGATAGCCAGATAGCTAGCAACAATGACGTTTCAGCTCCTTGTATCTTGTTCTTGATACCATGTCTTGTTTTGAGGTGTTTTGAATAATGTCACGTCTATGCTAATATGGCATACATTCGCTAGCTAGCTAACCAAGAACTGTAACAATGTATTTCTGAGACTCATTGTGCAAATGTAGTTATGTTTTCAACAAACATTTGGAGACTAAATATAGTTTGCATGTGGTCAGCAATGTAAGCCAACCCTGTCTGTTTTGCCCCATACTTTTGCACGCGTCGGTATTGTTGCTAAGCAACCAACTCGTCTATACTGTCATTTCTGTTGTTCTGTTGAGTGGTGCCTATCTAATTTGTATTTTTTCTGTGGATAATGTTATGCTTTAAAAAAAATACAGTAAGAAAAATATCTGAAATCTGAATCTATTTGACCTATAGCCTGACAGACAACGCTAGTGTAAATGTAATCTCTGCACCCAGAATTAGCAGAAGGTCAGTCCTTGAGACAGTCAGAAACAGAGTGCTCTGTCGGATGAGACCTGCAGGAGCAGCTAGAGGCTGTGTATTTCCATGCTGTAAAGTACATGCATCATGTCCTAATGGAGGTTTCCAGGTACGTTGTGAAACTGAAGGGGTTCATGACCAACCAGGTGGTTAAAAGCAGCATAAAACGTGGGATGGGGTGTCCTGGTGATGTTGATTAATATCTGTGATAATTATGTTATGGTCTTGGTCGAGTAGTAAGTGTACAATAGAGGGGTTAGTAATGGCATAATGGGACCCCATCTCGTCCAAAAAGTTGACTCAAGTTTGCCAAAAAGCACCTGGATGATCATCAAGACTATTGGAAGAACGTTCTATGGACAGATGATTCAAAAGTATAACTTTTTGGACGACATTGTTCCAGTAATGCCTGGTGAAAACCAAACTCTGCATTCCACAGTAAGAACATCATACCAAAGGTCAAGCATGGTGGTGGTGGTGTGATGGTTTGGGGTATGCTTTGCTGCCTCAGGACCTGGACGACTTGCCTTAATAGAAGGAACCATGAATTCTGCTCTGTATCAGAGAATTCTACAGGAGAATGTCAGACCATCCGTCTGTGAGCTGAAGCTGAAGTGCAGCTGCACAATGATCCAAAACACACAATCAAGTCTACATGAAAATTGCTAAAAAGCAACAAATTGGAAGTTTTGGAATGTCCTAGTCAAAGTCCAGACCTAATCCCAATTGAGATGTTGTGGCAGGACTTGAAACGATTAGTTACCGGAGTGTAACTCCAGTTCTATGAGTGGAGCGGAGCCCCATAGGGGAGCTATGCTCCTAGTGGTTTACCCTCTGCCCTAGGGCAGAACAGCCTGAAGCAAAATTATGCACACACCTACAGCCAATAGGAGTACAGGTGTCCCTATATAAGGAACCCCGTTCCATCAATCTGCCTCCCGAGATATTATCTTCAGCGAGACTAGAAAGGGTCGGTAGGGCCTTAAGTCCTATGGGGCTCCGCTCCACTCATAGAACTGGAGTTACACTCCGGTAACTAATCGTTCTATATCGTGGAGCTCCGCCCCATAGGGGAGCTATGCTCCTAGTGGTTTAAGGCGGAGCGAAACGCTCCAAAATGTACTCCCTGCCGAGCCTAACATTTCCCATTCAAAAATGAAAAAAGGTCAAGCCCAGCAATGGCTGTAACCAATTCCCGCAGTAATGCGACTAAGGAACCCATCAGGGCGTCACAATATACCGCGTCATCGGTTATAGACCCGCCCCATCTAGCTCAATGACAATGTCAATGGCTATTGGGCAGATCATCAGAATAGACGCCGTGCTAATCTGTACCAGCAGATAGCCGTGCCTCAATATTCTGTGACAACACTATCGTCCACTAATGTAATGACATCAGTCACTCTACATTAAGTGTCCAACAAACCGCCTTACTCACTCTATGGAACCCATAGATTAGTAGGCAGGAACAAAATATAAAAGTCCTACTATCTGAATCAGATAGATGACCTCACATTCTGTCAGTTCAATACATGTCTCTATGTACTGACCCTGAGTCAAGAGACATGCCACAGATAGCTTTTCATCCGAAGCGGACCTGATAGAGACCTGTCTATCGTCCTGCTTCTCTTTCCTCTAGCTCAAGATTCTCTTTCAGCTATGCTGAGTGCAATCGAGCTCGAAAGGTAAAAAGCCTATTCTTGACATAACACGTTTTCCTAACCAAGGCGGACCTGATTGGAACCTGTCCAAGGTCCTGCTCTGTCCTCTCCTTTTAGCTCAAAATCGCCTTTCAGCTCTGCTGAATGCCGACCGAGCTAAAGAGTTGGAAAAACGTGCCATAATATGTTTCTTCTAATAAAAGCGGATTTATGAACATGGTCACAATCCTGCTTTCTTTCTCTGTTTCTTTCTCAAGATCTCCCCTCAGCCACGCTGAGTACAGATCGAACCAAAGAGTTAGAAGACATATCCAACAGATAGAAACGGATAAAAGGAGACGGTGTCGATCAAGACGCCGCTCTACAAATATCCACTACCTCTGTACCTCTGAAGAGGGCAGTAGAAGCTGCTACTCCACGAGTGGAGTGCGCTTTAATACCCTGAGGCGGTTGTTGCCCCGCCGCCTCGCACGCCGTCTCAATGCCTTCACAAAGCCAATGAGACAATCGCTGTTTTGAAAGTGGTCTACCCAATGCAGCCGCACCGTGACACACAAACAGCTGAGGCGATGACCTAATCGCTGCTGTGCGCTCAACGTAACACGCCAAAGCGCGTACTGGGCACAAACAATGAAGCTTTTTCTCACTCCTCTCCCCATGGGGAGGGGGATAAAAAGCCCACAATTCCACGGTCTGTGATCTATATGCACTGTTAATAACCTTCGGCACAAATGCCGGGTTGGGACGTAACACCGCTCTGCTCAAATCGCCATTAATGGCAAGGCAGTCGGGTCTCGTCGACAGTGCACTCAAATCACTGACCCGCTTAGCGGTAGTCAAGGCGAGCAACAGCGCCGTCTTGATAGACAGCATTTTGAGGGGTATTTGATTCAATGGCTCGAACGGCGACTTACATAGCGCTTCGAGAACCAAAGCCAAATCCCATCGGGGCAGCGTAGCTCTAGGCATTGGCCTAAGACCAATAGGAGCAGAGCTCCCCTATGGGGCGGAGCTCCACGATATAGAACCCACCCGGGTCGCTAGTGGACGAATCCTCAGAATAGACGCCGTGCCAATCTGTACCAGCAGATAGCCGTGCCTCAATATTCTGTGACAACACTATCATAGAATGACCTCAGTCACTCTACATTAAGTGTCCAACAGACCGCCTTACTCACTCAATGGAACCCAGAGATTAGTAGGCAGGAACAAAATATAAGTCATACTATCTGAATCAGATAAATGACCTCACATTCTGTCATTTCAATACATGTCTCTATGTCCTGACCCTGATTCAAGAGACATGCCACAGATAGCTTTTTCATCAGAAGCGGACCTGATAGAGACCTGTCCATCGTCCTGCTTCTCCTTCCTCTAGCTCAAGATTCTCTTTCAGCTATGCTGAGTGCGATCGAGCTTGAAAATTAAAAAGCCTATTCCTGACATAACACGTTTTCCTAACCAAGGCGGACCTGATTGGAACCTGTCCAAGGTCCTGCTCTGTCCTCTCCCTTTAGCTCAAAATCGCCTTTCAGCTCTGCTGAATGCCGACCGAGCTCAAAGAGTTGGAAAAACGTGCCATAATATGTTTCTTCTAATAAAAGCGGATTTATGAACATGGTCACAATCCTGCTTTCTTTCTCTGTTTCCTTCTCAAGATCTCCCTTCAGCCACGCTGAGTACAGATCGAGCCAAAGAGTTAGAAGACATATCCAACAGATAGAAACGAATAAAAGGAGACGGTGTCACCCAAGACGCCTTCGCTCTACAAATATCCACTACCTCTGTACCTCTGAAGAGGGCAGTAGAAGCTGCTACTCCACGAGTGGAGTGCGCTTTAACACCCTGAGGCGGTTGTTGCCCCGCCGCCTCGTACGCCGTCTCAATGCCTTCACAAGGCCAATGAGGCAATCGCTGTTTTGAAAGTGGTCTACCCAATGCAGCCGCACCGTGACACACAAACAGCTGAGGCGATGACCTAATCGCTACTGTGCACTCAATGTAACACGCCAAAGCGCGTACTGAGCACAACGGTAGTCAAGGCGAGCAACAGCGCCGTCTTGATAGACAGCATTTTGAGGGGTATTTGATTCAATGGCTCGAACGGCGACTTACATAGCGCTTCGAGAACTAAGGCCAAAACCCATCGGGGCAGCGTAGCTCTAGGCATTAGCCTAAGCCGTTGCATTCCCAATAAAAACGTTTCACTAATGTGTGATTGAACGTTAAACCCTTCATGACCAGCTGAAATTGCCGCTGCAACACTCGAATGGTGGATGGCGATTTCTGCTTATCAAACATAAACTTTCGGCCACGGGCAGTGCGCGAATGCGTCTCTTCCCAATGGCGGATCGTCCTGTTGTCTCAGGGAGAAACTTGACATGAGATCTGCCTCTACGTTCAAGTAGCCCGGAATGTGCGCTGCTCTCAACGAGCGAAGGTGCTTGTGCACCCACAGCCACAATTCCTCTGCCGCCCGATGGAGGGCAGGAGACCTGACCCCTCCCTGGCGATTTATGGAGCTACTGTGGTCCGGTTGTCTGATCAAACCAACACATCGCGACCCCGAAGGGTAGACGCGAAGTGGTTAAAAACCAGTTGAACCGTTTCCAACTCCATGAGGTTTATGTGCCGACCTGGTTGAGGCCATGCACCACCTATCGCTTGAGACTGACATGTCCCTCCCCATCCAGTTAGACAGGCTTCTGTATACACTGGAATGTAGGATGGCACCTTGCCCATCGGGACCCCGTGCGTGAAAACGCACGGGTTCCTCCAATAGTCCAGGTCTGCTCTTAGCGAGAGAGGAACCACCACCAACCGATGACGTTGACGCACTGGGTCTAGTCTTAGTTGGGCGAACCACCGCTGTGTTCTGCGCATGTGCAGAAAACCCCAGCGGGACCACAGGGTGGGCTGCCGACATGAGACCCAAAAGTGACATGATCGATAGCGCCGTTACTGTGTAATTCGGACGACACTCCCTCAGGGCTAGTACCAATGCTGCCCTTCGAGGGTCCGAAATTCGCGCCCTCATCATTACAGTGTCTAGCTGTAGTCCCAGGTAGACTATCTGATGACTGGGCCAGGGTGCGCTCTTTTTCCAATCGCAGCGAACCCCAGACGCGTGAGATGAATCACTGTCTGTGTCGTGTAAGTAAACGTCAGCTCTGCTGACGGGCGAGAACCCGCAGGTCGTCTAGGTAGGCTAATATCCTTATCCCTTGACAACGCAGCGGTTCCAATGCCGCCTCCACACATTTGGAAAACGTTCGAGGTGCCAGGGCGTACCCAAACGGCATCCTCTTGAACTCGTACGCCCCTCCTCTATGGCCCACGCCGCCGCTATTCCCCAGCACTGGGTTGGTGAAATAGCCCAAGGTGGGCCCCCTTTGGAAAAGGGAGAGGACACATCAGCTCGTTCTGGGTGAATCGGGGGCTTTGATACGATGGTTACGACCGTAACTCCAGTAATCTTGCCCTCCGTGAACGCAGCACGGGTCTGAACTGCACTGTCTGAGGTACTGGCCTGAGACAGAGCGCTCTTCCCAGAAAGCGATTGCGTCATCATGTCATTGTCTGACTGAGACTGCCGCTTGGCATGAGACTTATCCTTTACAGAACTCAACAGAATCTGAAAGGTGTGATCTCTGACTGATACCACACGGTGGTGCCACAATGCCTCTTTACTGTTCCTAAGCGGCTGTTCAACGACACACTCAATGTGTGGTGAGCTGCGCTCAGAGCCATGGGCATTGATACGTTCAGAATAAGCCGGAGGCGTCCATACCTTGGTTATACCTGTAACCCTGGTATTCCCGCTCTCCGTGAACGTCGCACGGGTCTGAACTGCGCTGACTGAGGCATTAGCCTGCAGCAAGGCGTCATTCCCGGCTAGCGGCTGCGTCTTCATGTCACATTGGGACAGAGACAGCTGCCTGCTGAATGTGAGGTATCCTTGAGATAAGCCAAGACGGTGTCTTGGTATCTTTCCTTCCTTCACCTCCTGTGTGCGTTCAGCTCTGCACCTCTGGTGGGCTGAACTACGCTCAGTGTGGTGAGTATTAGCGCGTTCAGAAAGAAGTGGGGGCGCCGATACACTGGGAAACTTCGTCACCGTGGTAATCGGGCCCTCCGTGAACGCAGCATGGGTCTGAATCGCACTAACCGAGACCTTAGTCTGCGATAGTGCGCCATCTCAACTAGCGGCTGCGTCATCATGTCTCCTGACTGAGACTGCAGCCTGCTATGAGAGGCACTCACTACAGTACTCCTTGGAGTCTGTAATGTGAGGTCTCTTTGAGATAAACCAAGACGGCGTCTAGGTATTATTCCTCCTTTCACCTCCTGTGTGCGTTCAGCTCTGCACCTCTGGTGGGCTGAACTACACTCAGTGTGGTGAGCCTGGGCGCGTTCAGGAAAAGGTGGGGGGCGCCGATACACTGGGCACCTTCGTGACCGTGGTAATCGGGCCCTTCTTGAACGCAGCATGGGTCTGGGTCGTACTAACAGAGACCTTAGTCTGTGATAGTGCGCCACCCCCAATGTGGTTATTATCAGCGCGTTCTGAGAGAAACGGGGCGCCGATACGTGGTTACGCCCGTAACCGTAGTAATCAGGCCCTCCATGAACGCAGCACGTGTCTGAAACTGCACTGACTGAGGCGTTAGCCTGAGACAGAGCGCCGTCCCGGATAGCGGTCGCGTCATCATGCCATTATCTGGCTGAGACTGCAGCCTGCTATGTAAGACACTCACTACGGCACTCCTAGGAGTCTGTAAAGTGAGGTCCTATAAGGTACACTTAATACCTTTTATATACCTGCCTTATGTGTGCATTCAGCAACGCACCATGGTGGGCTGAGCTGCACTCATAGTGGTAAGAGAGAGAGCGAGAGTGAGGAAGGTCGAACGCTCTCGGATGTATTATGGAAAAGGGGCTCTTTCTTGACAGTGTCAAGTAGAGCCAACTCTTTATTACACACATCAACAAAAAACATTCTCCTCCATACACTCAACGGTAGAGTGGGGGGGGACAGTGGGCTCGGTCACAGCGGGCGCTGTGCCGTCTTCCGTTCTCTCCCCCTCGCCTGTCATAAACGGCGTCTCCTCTGGCCGCCCCTTCGGGTGATGTCAGGATGACGCTTTAATGACCTCTCTCGCCGGCACCTCTGGCGCTGAAGGGGGGGGCGAGGCCCGCTCCCTTGCTGCTGGAGGCCGCCGTCTGACGCCAAGTTGTAGCGAGAGTAGCGGCCGCCCTTCCTCATATCCACTTCCGGGTTGGAGGGAATGGGGGCAGCTTAATCTCCCGCTGTTTAGTAGCCCACTCAATGAGACCTGAGAATTCAGGCACAGAGAGGCTGTGGCGTCATCATCCAGGGATGTAATGACCTCACAATTTCCCGAAGGAAAAGGGGGGTGTTAAACATCTGGGTCAGTGTAATGAATTGTTCCAATAGAATATTCATTTTTTCCCCAATAGCCCTGTCATCTCCTGAGTCAGTGCCCTCAGATGATGCCTCAGCTGAGACTAACACTGATAGCACATCCTCAAGAGGAATATCCTCCCTAAAAATGCCCAATGCTGCTTCCACTCCTTCAAAAAGGGAGGGCGCAGCTGGCGCATAGTGGGGGATTGATGAAGCTGTCCCTGGCGTGCTGTGCCCCTCAACCCACGAAACAATGTCGGGGGGGGTCGACAGCCGCCAAGGGGAACAGCGACATTGAGCTCTGAAAAGAGCTTTTGTAAAATGCTTATCTTGGATAAGCTTGGTGTGCTCATTTAGGAAGACGTTGATGGCTGGATATCAACGACGAAAATCTTCCTGAGTCTTCGTAAGGCTTCTTCTCTAGTCCAGTCGCTGAAGATAATGGGAGGCAGATTGATGGAACGGGGTTCCTTATATAGGGACACCTGTACTCCTATTGGCTGTAGGTGTGTGCATAATTTTGCTTCAGGCTGTTCTGCCCTAGGGCAGAGGGTAAACCACTAGGAGCATAGCTCCCCTATGGGGCGGAGCTCCACGATATAGAACGAGCAGGTCATGCTTGAAAACCCACACGTCACTGAGTTAAAGCAGTTCTGCATGGAAGAGTGGGCCAAAATTCCTCCACAGCGACGTGAGAGACTGATCAACAACTACAGGAAGCATTTGGTTGGAGTCATTGCAGCTAAAGGTGGCACAACCAGTTATTGAGTGTAAGGGGGCAATTACTTTTCACACAGGGGAATTGGGTGTTGCATAACTTTGTTTATGAAATAAATATGTCATTGTTGTGTTATTTGTTCACTTATGTTCCCTTATGTTCCCTTTATCTAATATTAGGTTTGGTTGAAGATCTGATAACATTCAGTATCACAAATATGCAAAAGTAGAGAAAATTAGAAAGGGGGCAAATACTTTTTCATAGCACTGTATACGGAAAGTATTCAGACCCCTTGAATTTTTCCACATTTTTTTACTTTACAGCCTTATTCTAAAATGGATTAAATGTTCCCCCCCCTCATCAATCTACACACAATACCCCATAATGACAAAGCAAAAACAGGTTTTTAGAAATTTTTGCAAATGTATTGAAAACCACCCTGGAAATATCACATTTACATAAGTATTGAGACCCTTTACTCAGTACTTTGTTGAAGCACTTTTGGCAGCGATTACAGCCTTGGGTCTTCTTGGGTATGACGCTACAAGCTTTGCACACCTGTATTTGGGGAGTTTCTCCCATTCTTCTCTGCAGATCCTCTAAAGCTCTGTCAGGTTGGATGGGGAGTGTCACTGCACAGCTATTTTCAGGTCTCTCCGGAGATGTTTGATCGGGTTCAAGTCCTGGCTCTGGTTGGGCCACTCAAGGACATTCAGAGACTTGTCCCGAAGCCACTCCTGCGTTGTCTTGGCTGTGTGCTTAGGGTTGTTGTCCTGTTGGAAGGTGAAATTTCACCCCAGTCTGAGGTCCTGAGCGCTCTGGAGCAGGTTTTCATCAAGGATGTACTTTGCTCCGTTCATCTTTCTCTCGATCCTGACTAGTCTCCCAGTCCATGCCGCTGAAAAACATCCCCACATCATGATGCTGCCACCACCATGCTTCACCGTAGGGATGGTGCCAGGTTTCCTCCAGACTTGATGCTTGGCATTCAGGCCTAAGAGTTCAATCTTGGTTTCATCAGACCAGAGAATCTTGTTTCTCATGGTCTGAGAGTCCTTTAGGTGCGTTTTGGCAAACTCCAAACGGGCTATCGTGTGCCTTTACTGAGGAGTGGCTTCTGTCTGGCCACTTTACCATAAAGGCCTGCTTGGTGGAGTGCTGCAGAGATGGTTGTCCTTCTGGAAGGTTCTCCCATCTCCACAGAGGAACTCTAGAGCTCTGTCAGAGTGACCATCGGGTTCTTGGTCACCTCCCTGACCTCCCTTCTCCCCTGATTGCTCAGTTTGGCCGGGTGGCCAGCTCTAGGAAGAGTCTTGGTGGTTCCAAACTTCTTCCATTTAAGAGTGATGGAGGCCACTGTGTTCTTGGGGACCTTCAATGCTACAGAAATGTTTTGGTACCCTTCCCCAGATCTGTGCCTCGACACAATCCTGTCTCGGAGCTCTAAGGACAATTCCTTCGACCTCATGGCTTGGTTTTTGCTCTGACATGCACTGTCAACTGTGGGACCTTATATAGACAGGTGTGTGCTTTTCCAAATCATGTCCAATCAATTTAATTTACCACTGGTGAACTCCAATCAAGTTGTGGAAACATCTCAAGGATGATCAATGGAAACAGGATGCACCTGAGCTCAATTTCGAGTCTCGTAGCAAAGGGTCTGAATACTTATGTAAATAAGGTATTTCCGTTTTTTATTTTGAAAAAAATAGCAAAAATATCTAAAAAACTGTTTTTGCTTTGTCATTATGTGTAGATTGATTAGGGGAAAACATAATTAAATCCATTTTAGAATAAGTCTAACGTAACAAAATGTGGAAAAAGAGAAGGAGTATGAATACTTTCCTAATGCACTGCATATATATATATCCAATTGGGGAACCCTGATCTATGTCGATGTAAGCCAGGTCATTCAGCTCTGTACTAACGGGGTGATTACCAAGGCACTAATGTAGGTCTGAGAACAGGGTGATTACCAAGGCACTAATGTACAGTACCAGTCAAAAGTTCGGACACACCTACTCATTCAAGGCTTTTTCTTAATTTTTACTATTTTCTACATTGTAGAATAATAGTGAAGACATCAAAACTATGAAATAACACGTATGGAATCATGTAGTAACCAAAAAAGTGTTAAACATATCAAAATATATTTCACATTTTAGATTCTTCAAAGTAGCAACCCTTTCCCTTGAGGACAGCTTTGCACACTCTTGGCATTCTCTCAACAGGTGTGCCTTGTTAATGGATGTTGCTGTAGGCTAATCACCACTGCCCCCGAAGCAAGCACCAGTTAGCCTTGAGCTAGCCTCGAGCAGGCCCATATCCCGGCTATCTACCTCTCTGTCTACCGGACGGGAGTAGCCAGCTAACCAGCTAACTAGCAACTTGCTATTAACCACCGTTAGCGGTTTTTCACCATTGTCCGTGGCCTGCACTACCTACCAGCCAGCTCTAGCCTGGACTATTATCGGCCAGTCTGCACTGTCTGCACAGCGCGTTATCGAATTTCTGCCGGAATCACTGAATCACTGGACCTTTAACACTGGCTAATCAAACTCCCGAGTGGCGCAGTGGTCTAAGGCACTGCATCGCGGCGCTAGCTGCGCCACTAGAGATCCTGGTTCGAATCCAGGCTCTGTCGTAGCCGGCCGTGACCGGGAGACCCATGGGGCGGCGCGCAATTGGTCCAAGGGTAGGGGAGGGAATGGCCGGCAGTGATGTAGCTCAGTTGGTAGAGCATGGCGTTTGCAACGCCAGGGTTGTGGGTTTGATTCCCACGGGGGGCCAGTATGAAAAATGTATGCACTCACTAACTGTAAGTCGCTCTGGATAAGAGCGTCTGCTAAATGACTAAAATCTATAATCGCAACCAAATGAACATTGTTGTTGGCTAATCAGCCTTGAGCTAGCCTTGAGTCAGGCACATCTCCCGGCTATCTACCTCTCTGTCAACCGGACGGGACCTCCTAGAGTCGACACAGAGTCCCGCCGATCCATCACGACTGGTCTGCCGACGTAATCGTCTGTGGTTTCAACAGGCTTCCCGTTGCGACGACCACGAAGATCCATCTGCTAGCCCCGGCCCGCTAGCACACGCAAACAACAGCCATGCTTCCTGCTCGCTGTGCTGTAGCACCAATTCAAACTGTTCTCGGACTCACATATTGCTGTTATGATCACTCAGCTGCACAGCTGATGCCTGCTGGACTGTTCCTTTACACGGTACCCTGTCCTGTTTATCTGTTTAGCCTCAGCCAAACTTTATCGCCATTACCAGTTGTTGTCTTAGCTCTCTCTAATAACACCTGTGATTGCTCTATGCCTCTCTCCCATGTCAATATGCCTTGCCTATTGCTGTTCCAGTTAGTTCTTATTATACAATTTCACTGTAGAACCCCAAGTCCCTCTCAAACTGCCTCAAATAGTTCCTTTGTTCCACCCCCCATACACGCCGAGACCGGCTCAATCGGTGCCTCCAGTGATGCTATTTCTTTCATTGTTACCCAACGCTTAGGTTTACCTCCACTGTACTCATATCCTTGTCTGTACATACTGCCCTGAATCTATTCTACAACGCCCGGAAATCTGCCCCCTTTATTCTCTGTACCCAACGCACTAGAAGACCAGTTCTTAAAGCCTTTAGCCGTATCCTTATTCTAGTCCTCCTCTGTTCCCAGGCCCTGCAGCCCCCTGTATCACTCCTACTCCCCAGGAGCTATCATTTGTTGACTTCTGTAACCGTAAAAGCCTTGGTTTTCTGCATGTTAACATCAGAAGCCTCCTTCCTAAGTTTGAGTTATTCACTGCGTTAGCACACTCCGCCAACCCTGATGTTCTAGCAGTGTCTGAATCCTGGCTTAGGAAGGCCACCAAAAATTCTGAAATTTCCATACCCAACTACAACATTTTCCGTCTAGATAGAACTGCCAAAGGGGGTGGAGTTGCAATCTACTGTAGAGATAGCCTGCAGAGCTCTATCATACTATCCAGGTCTGTGCCCAAACAGTTTGAGCTTCTACTTCTAAAAATCCACCTTTCCAGAAATAAGTCTCTCACTGTTGCCGCTTGCTACAGACCCCCCTCAGCCCCCAGCTGTGCCCTGGACACCATATGTGAATTGATTGCCCCACATTTATCCTCAAAGTTCGTACTGCTTGGTGACCTAAATTGGGATATGCTTAACACCCCGGCCAATCCAAACTAGATGCCCTCAATCTCACACAAATTATCAACGAACCTACCAGGTACAATCCTAAATCCGTAAACATGGGCACCCTCATAGATATCATCCTGACTAACTTACCCTCTAAATACACCTCCGCTGTCTCCAACCAGGATCTCAGCGATCACTGCCTTATTGCCTGCGTCCGTAACGGGTCCGCGGTCAAACGACCACCCCTCATCACTGTCAAACGCTCCCTAAAACATTTTAGCGAGCAGGCCTTCCTAATTGATATCGGATATCGATCTCATTCCATCAGTAGAAGATGCCTGGTTGTTCTTTAAAAGTAGTTTCCTCTCAATCTTAAATAAACATGCCCCATTCAAAAAATACAGAACTAAGAACAGATATAGCCCCTGGTTCTCCTCAGACTTGACTGCCCTTGACCAGCACAAAAACATCCTGTGGCGTACTGCATTAGCATCGAATAGCCCCCGCGATATGCAACTTTTCAGGGAAGTTAGGAACCAATATACACAAGCAGTTAGGAAAGCAAAGGCTAGCTTTTTCAAACAGAAATTTGCATCCTGTAGCACTAACTCCAAAAGGTTTTGGGACACTGTAAAGTCCATGGAGAATAAGAGCACCTCCTCCCAGCTGCCCACTGCACTGAGGCTAGGAAACACTATCACACCGATAAATCTACAATAATCGAGAATTTCAACCAGCATTTTGCTACGGCTGGCCATGCTTTCCACCTGGCTTATTTTGCTCATTTGCACCCCAGTATCTCTATTTGCACATCATCTCTTGCACATCTATCATTCCAGTGTTAATACTAATTGTAATTATTTTGAACTATAGCCTATTTATTGCCTTACCTCCATAACTTGCTACATTTGCACACACTGTATATATATTTTCTGTTGTATTTTGGACTTTATGTTTTGTTTTACCCCATATGTAACTCTGTGTTGTTGTTTTTATCGCACTGCTTTGCTTTATCTTTGCCAGGTCACAGTTGTAAATGAGAACTTGTTCTCAACTGGCTTACCTGGTTAAATAAAGGTGAAATAAAAATAAATAAAAATAAATAAATAAAAGTTAATTTGTGGAATTTCTTTCCTTCTTAATGCGTTTGAGCCAATCAGTTGTGTTGTGACCAGGTTGGGGGGTATACAGAAGATAGCCCTATTTGGTAAAATACCAAGTCCATATTATGGCAAGAACAGCTCAAATAAGCAAAGAGAAATGACAGTCCATCATTACTTTAAGACATGAAGGTCAGTCAATACAGAACATTTCAAGAACTTTGAAAGTTTCTTCAAGTGCAGTCGCAAAAACAATCAAGCGCTATGATGAAACGGACTCTCATGAGGATCGCCACAGGAAAGGAAGACCCAGAGTTACCTCTGCTGCAGAGGATAAGTTCATTGTCATTATTCATCATAAAGCTATTATCATATTAATAATACATACTCTCAGACAGACACGCCATCCATCACACCTTTTAGTTTTAACTGACAGGTCATTAACCCCTTTATTTGACACCTAGGACTGGATAAGTAGGTATGCATATTTATCTGATGTCTTGAGCCTTGATTTCCAGTCTTCCACATTCACATTGCTTGCTCGGGAAATGAGTTGTAGTTACCGGTATATGTAAAATGAGTTGTAGTTACCGGTATATGTAAAATTAGTTGTAGTTACCGGTATATGTACAATTTGGGGAACAATAACTGGCTGATGAGTCTTTAGTGTCAGAAACAAGATGATTCATCTGAGCGTTATGCCACACTGTGATAATGGGGAGTTTTGGATGAGAATAGATGAAAGTGTATAGAGGTTCATGTGAATAGTTAAGAGTGTTGTCTACCTGAGGTTCACGTCTCCCTTCAGAGCCAGGGCCAGTATGTTGGAGAGGCTTCCCCCTGGACAGCATCCACAGATCAGCACCGCTACAGCCTCCATCGGCTCCAGCTGTAACACCTATAGAACCACACACATGAATCCACAGATCAGCGCCGCTACAGCCTCCATCGGCTCCAGCTGTAACACCTATAGAACCACACACATGAATCCACAGATCAGCACCGCGACAGCCTCCATCGGCTCCAGCTGTAACACCTATAGAACCACACACATGAATCCACAGATCAGCACCGCGACAGCCTCCATCGGCTCCAGCTGTAACACCTATAGAACCACACACATGAATCCACAGATCAGCACCGCTACAGCCTCCATCGGCTCCAGCTGTAACACCTATAGAACCACACATATGAATCCACAGATCAGCACCGCTACAGCCTCCATCGGCTCCAGCTGTAACACCTATAGAACCACACACATGAATCCACAGATCAGCACCGCTACAGCCTCCATCGGCTCCAGCTGTAACACCTATAGAACCACACACATGAATCCACAGATCAGCACCGCTACAGCCTCCATCGGCCCCAGCTGTAACACCTATAGAACCACACACATGAATCCACAGATCAGCACCGCTACAGCCTCCATCGGCCCCAGCTGTAACACCTATAGAACCACACACATGAATCCACAGATCAGCACCGCTACAGCCTCCACCGGCTCCAGCTGTAACACCTATAGAACCACACATATGAATCCACAGATCAGCACCACTACAGCTATTGAAATACTAACCTTAGCCAATGAGAAATACTACCCTTAGCCAATGAGAAATACTACCCTTAGCCAATGAGAAATACTACCCTTAGCCAATGAGAAATACTACCCTTAGCCAATGAGAAATACTAACCTTAGCCAATGAGAAATACTACCCTTAGCCAATGAGAAATACTAACCTTAACCAATGAGAAATACTAACCTTAGCCAATGAAAAGGCAGTGAGGGGCATTACTCCGAACTGGGCCACCACTGCGATGGCTATTCCTTTAGGTTTCAGGATGTGGGCCTATATAAATAGATGAATAACAATATTAATGTTATGAATAGAATATTTCATTTGTTTACATTTTCACAAACCCTAAAACTGCTTTAATCACAAAAAAATCATCACAAAAAGAGGATGAAAATAACCCCAAAAAGTCTGAAACAACCGGAAACTAGAGATCCAAACTAGAGATGAGCATCATCATGAGAATCACCTTGATCTTGGACACCTCCATGGTACAGCCCAGTGAAACCATGGTGATGAAGAGGATGACTATGGTGGTGACGCTGATGGTCTGGTCTATTATGGGTGGCAGGGGGGGAAAGTGGGTTGGGGTGATGTTGAACAGTAAACTGTCATTGGACACAAGGTACTGATCAGAGAACACCCCCATGGCGGTGTCAATGGTGTCTTCCATTTGTATCTTCTTCTCTTGTTGGAGCCTTTGATCGAGAGGGGGGGCTAAGTTCATTCTATTTGGCAAAAATCCTTCAAATTCAAGTCCTTAAAATGCTATTGACTAAACCATTGCTTACAGTATTATAGTCTAGCCTGTCTTGTCCATGTACAATTAAAGATTTACAGCAGTTAATACTCACGTTCTGTATCTCATGATCTCTAAGTTAACCATTGCATGTTCCGTTTTTGAATGCTGTTCGTTACGTCTACAAGAGCTGTGCAGTCAGTTTCATGTCGTCGTCTTCATCTCTGTAACCTGCAGAGACAGTACCGCCTTTTTGCCTTTGCTTTCCCACCTCACAACACCCTCCGACATTACCCCCCGTCGGCTTTGATGCCAAGCTGCTCACCTCATCTACCCCCCCTCTCTACATCTCAGCCACATCCTCCCTTCCACTGCTGTGAGTGATGTTTAGTTTGCTGCCTGCAGCCTGTGTTCACTATACTGTTTAAACGCACAACAACTACAGTTGAAGTCGGAAGTTTACATACACTTAGGTTGGAGTCATTAAAACTCGTTTTTTCAACCACTCCACAAATGTCTTGTTAACAAACTATAGTTTTGGCAAGTCTCAAGGCATCAGTCAGGAAGTTAAAGCTTGGTCGCAAATGGGTCTTCCAAATGGACAATGACCCCAAGCATACTTCCAAAGTTGTGGCAAAATGGCTTAAGGACAACAAAGTCAAGGTATTGGAGTGGCCATCACAAAGCCCTGACCTCAATCCTATAGAAAATGTGTGGGCAGAATTGAAAAAGCGTGTGCGAGCAAGGAGGCCTACAAACCTGACTCAGTGACACCAGCTCTGTCAGGAGGAATGGGCCAAGATTCACCCAACTTATTGTGGGAAGCTTGTGGAAGGCTACCTGAAAATGTTTGACCCAAGTTAAACAATTTAAAGGCAATGCTGCCAAATACTAATTGAGTGTATGTAAACTTCTGACCCACTGGGAACGTGATGAAAGAAATAAAAGCTGAAATAAATCATTCTCTCTACTATTATTCTGACATTTCACATCCTTAAAATAAAGTGGTGATCCTAACTGACCTAAGACAGGGAATTTTTACTAGGATTAAATGTCAGGAATTGTGAAAAACTGAGTTTAAATGTATTTGGCTAAGGTGTATTTGTAAGTCGCTCTGGATAAGAGCGTCTGCTAAATTATGTACATGTAAATGTGTGTGTAAACTTCCGACTTAAACTGTACCTACAAACAACTCTCCTACCTCTATTAGGTCCCCTGTAGCTCCGTTGGTAGAGCATGGCGCTTGCAACGCCAGCGTTGTGGGTTCGATTCCCACTGGGGGCCAGTATGAAAAATGTATGCACCCACTAACTGTAAGTCGCTCTGGATAAGAGCGTCTGCTAAAATGACTTAAATGTATTACTAGCAGTCGACAATAATTTGCATGTAGAATTTTGTATTTTAATACTATGGAGAACTTTAAAAGGGATGCACACGCACACAACTTGTGCAAACATCTTGTGCAGGTGTGTTGAAGTGTCAAACGTTATTCAACAGTTAAAGGAAGAAGCTCTTTGAGAGCTTTTCAAGGGAGCAGTCGGCAGGAGCTGCCTTCTTTTGAATGCATGGAAACTACCATATTGTAATCCCTTAAAACGTCAAAGTTTAATTTTCTCTGAGAGTGTGCTGGGTGTGCTATGTGTGCAAAAGTTGAGAATAGAATAGGCACGAGTCCCAAATGGCAACCTATTCCTATATAGTACCCTACCCTAATAAAACATAGTACTATATAAGGAATAGGGTGCCATTTGGGACTCGGCCTAGGACACTGTCACGTTGTATGAGCCTCTTTGCAGTTCCGAACCAATCTCTGGAGGATTAGCTAGCAACATCCAACAGCGTCAGACATTACACTAACACTGACTGCTTTCTCCTCTGAAAATAGAGGGAAACCTATGATCCGAAGTGAGAGTGTGAGTCAACTAATACAGCGTTTTCACAATCAACACCATATTTAGGTACTGGGCGTCTTACCATCTAGCTGTATGTCCCTCTTCCCTTCGGAGGTCTTTCACTGTCTGCAGTCGATCGGTGTTGTCAAATGAAGTTCTTGTGTGTGTTTGTGCGGCCCACCACAGCCTTTAAAGAGTCTCTATGTTCAAAATGTGGCTAATAATTGTCAGAAATATCTGCCTGTGCAGCAGTCTTATGGACGGTGTTCCTCCTATCTCTGCTTTCTCCTGCACTGGGTATCACATCCTCCCTCACATTATTGTGGTGGGCCCAGGACCAGTCAGTCAATGTGTGTGTGTGTGTGTGTGTGTGTGTGTGTGTGTGTGTGTGTGTGTGTGTGTGTGTGTGTGTGTGTGTGTGTGTGTGTGTGTGTTTACATGGTATGAAAACAACACATTATATAGATCTACAGGAAGTCCTGAAATGGAAAGGTCAGGGGGGTAGGCCCAACTCGGGCTTAAACCGAGGACCTTACTGCAGCTGTCAACCCAAAACCTAAGCTGTTACACCAAGAGGTACAAACCTTTGGATGCTCTCTAGGTGTAAGGTCGCCACAGTGTATGTTGACCCTGAATGTAGTGGTGACATGTTATTGTGCTGTATACAAGCAAAAAGATCTGCCATATAAAAGCCCTGAAGTGCTGTGTTATAGAAAAGCAGGTGTCAGGACTCAGTATGCTTGAATAATGCTCAACCATTGAAATACTGGGTCACAATAGACAACATCACTATTGACCATGTATTCATTTATAATTACTGTCTTGTGTTGGGTAAGGTTTCTCACACGCTGTCCTATTCACCATAATAAACCATGAGCAGAGAATGACATTAAGGCCTCTGAGCTGAGGGTCCATTGGCGCCATCTAGTGTTTCATTGAGGTAACCTGATTGCAGACGACAAAAGAGATGCAAACAGTAATACATCAATATTCAGTACTGGACTGCAGCTGTTTCAATATTTTTTAACATTTATTCAATGACACCTTAAAGAATCCTTAAAACATATAAAACTAGGGCTCTCAAACGATATTTGTATATTTTATTGAGTTAATCACAGGATTTGCTGTGATTAATCACAATTAATCGCACATTCAAAATTTGCTCAAATGGAGCTGGAATTTAATATGTTTTTTGTACAAAAATCATTACAAGAATATTGACCTCTTAATTTTGTCCAAAGTAATGGTTAGCAGAATCTGGTAAATTGATAAAGCACACCTCCTTTAACCTCTATGGGATCAGTGTCCCGTATATGGGACGGTTGAGCTAACGTGAGCTAATGTGATTAGCATGACTGTCGTAAGTAACAGCAAACTTTCCAGGACATAGACATGTCTTATATGGGCAGAAAGCTTAAATTCTTGTTAATCTAACTGCACTGTCCAATTTACAGTAGCTATTACAGTGAAACAAGACCATGCTATTGTTTGAGGAGAGTGCACAACAACAGCAAAACATACCACGGCAAATAGTTTGATACATTCACCTCTGAAGGTAAATAATGTACTTACATTCAGTAATCCTAAGGGTCCCAGAGATAAAATGTAGCATAGTTTTGTTTGATAAAATCAATTTTTAAATTCAAATGTAGAAACTGGGTTCTACAGTTTGAACCTCGGCTGTCTCTGGCTCCACACCCACCCAGCCCGGCCATCTAGATGTGTGAAAGTTAGTGTATAAGCTAATGATCCATCATGTATGACATTCCTCGGAGTGTGTAAACTTACATGTATCAATTGACCAATTTGGTACATTTGGGCAGACTTCATACAAAATAGTCCAGTATTGCAACGGTTCACTGGATCAATCTGAAACTTTGCACACACACTGCTGTCATCTAGTGGCCAAAATCTAAATTGCGCCTAAACTGCAATATTATATTGTGGCCTTTCTCTTGCATTTCAAAGATGATGGAACAAAAAAGAACACTGAAAATGCATGTTTTTTTTGTTTGTATTATCTTTTACCAGCTCTAAT
Source organism: Coregonus clupeaformis (assembly GCF_020615455.1). Classification (NCBI taxonomy): domain Eukaryota; kingdom Metazoa; phylum Chordata; class Actinopteri; order Salmoniformes; family Salmonidae; genus Coregonus; species Coregonus clupeaformis. The sequence goes on along the minus strand of NC_059224.1, from coordinate 3,058,258 downwards.
GGGTTATATTCTCCTACATTAATTTCACATTTCTACAAACTTCAAAGTGTTTCCTTTCAAATGGTATCAATAATATGCATATCCTTGCTTCAGGTCCTGAGCTACAGGCAGTTAGATTTGGGTATGTCATTTTAGGTGAAAATTGAAAAAAAGGGTCAGATCCTTAAGAGGTTTTAACCTCAATGTCAACTTGTTTTGACATCTCATTGTTGTTTCTGGCTGTATAGACGATGTATTTTTAATGTTTTCAGTGTATTTTGAATTTTTTCAGACAATGTGATTAATCACGATAAAAAAAGTGCACTAAAATTACAAAAGGTTAACCTGAGTTAACTGATGAACTCTGACAGCTCCAAAATAAATAGATTGTAGATCGTAGAACTCTACAGATAGTAGATTGCACTGATCGACGGTAGCAGCCCTAATATGTAGATTGTAGATTGCACTGATGAACTCTGACAGCCCTAATAAATAGATTGTAGATTGCACTGATGAACTCTGACAGCCCTAATAAATAGATAGTAGATTGAACCTACTTCCCAATTTGGTGTTCGTTTCTAACCTTATTCAGATCATCTACACGTTTATTTTGGAGAGAACACACATTGAAAAAGTAAAACCAAGATCTGTCTCTCTTTCTCTCTCAATTCAATAAATGCTTTATTGGCATGGATTGGTGGTTGCCACTGTTGCCAAAGCAATGTATATGAAGTATTACATACATAAATAATATGTTTAAGCAACAATAATATACAGTACCAGTCAAAAGGTTGGACACACGTACTCATTCAAGGGTTTTTCTTTATTTTTACTATTTTCTACATTGTAGAATAATGTAGAAAACTATGACATAACACATATGGAATCATATATGGAATCACATATGGAATCTGCTAAACACGTATATGTGACAAATACAATTTGATTTGATTTGAGGTAGTAACCAGAAAAGTGTTAACCCTCGTGTTGTCCTCCCAAATGCCTTACGCCTTTTGTCCTCTGGGGTCAAAAATGACCCCGCCTGGTTTGACTGTTTATAAAGCATACAGTATACATTTTCAATCAATTCTGTGTTACATCTTTAGTCTTACTTCTGTTCAACCCATTACTAGAATTTTTTTCATTTGTTTTGGAATTTAGAGCCAATAGACCTTGTTTACATAAAAGTATACCCTGTTTTTAAGTAAAAATACAATGAAACTATGAATTATTTTGACCTATTATTATTTTGACTATTTGACTTATCACTGAGTGGTATTTGTAAAAGTTTAGTGAGGATGCTGTTTTTGAATCATTTTATTTTTATTAATGACAGCCCATAATCACACCTTTTGTCCTCTGGGGTCAAAAATGACCCCGCCTGGTTTGACTGTTTATAAAGCATACAGTATACATTTTCAATCAATTCTGTGTTACATCTTTAGTCTTACTTCTGTTCAACCCATTACTAGAATTTTTTTCATTTGTTTTGGAATTTAGAGCCAATAGACCTTGTTTACATAAAATTATACCCTGTTTTTAGGTAAAATTACAATGAAACAATGAATTATTTTGACCTATTATTATTTTGACTATTTGACTTATCACTGAGTGGTATTTGTAAAAGTTTAGTGAGGATGCTGTTTTTGAATCATTTTATTTTTATTAATGACAGCCCATAATCACACCTTTTGTCCTCTGGGGTCAAAAATGACCCCGCCTGGTTTGACTGTTTATAAAGCATACAGTATACATTTTCAATCAATTCTGTGTTACATCTTTAGTCTTACTTCTGTTCAACCCATTACTATAATTCTTTTCATTTGTTTTGGAATTTAGAGCCAATAGACCTTGTTTACATAAAATTATACCCTGTTTTTAGGTAAAATTACAATGAAACAATGAATTATTTTGACCTATTATTATTTTGACTATTTGACTTATCACTGAGTGGTATTTGTAAAAGTTTAGTGAGGATGCTGTTTTTGAATCATTTTATTTTTATTAATGACAGCCCATAATCACACCTTTTGTCCTCTGGCGTCAAAAATGACCCCGCCTGGTTTGACTGTTTATAAAGCATACAGTATACATTTTCAATCAATTCTGTGTTACATCTTTAGTCTGAAAATAACGGTAGTTGTTTAATACTATGCTCTTTATGATTCAAACAAATTTGAAGTAATTTGATTGAATTATGGGTGTTTTACTAAATGTAATAACTTCTGTTGTCCTCTGGGATCAAAAAGACCCCGAAGCACAAAGTTTACATACTGCTTGGCAAAACATCTTTGATCATGTTTCTTTGATGTGTGGGGTCAAAACATCTTTGATCATGTTTCTTTGATGTGTGGGGTCAAGCAATGGTTATGACAACAACAACAACAACAAAAAAGTATTTTCTCACAGGTGTTTGGGCATTTCACATTTTAGTCTGAGAGAGACAGGCAGCACAATGAGGAGGCAGAAGTTTTATAATGCACAGGAGGCTTGCAAGATAATTTTTGAAATAAAAGAAAATAATGACCAGGAGGACAATGCTGCACATAATGAGGATGAATCAACTGATGAAGAGGGTTCAGGGTCAGAAGAGGAGGAACATAATGATGAGGTGATAGATCCAACATACAGACAGCATGCTACTTCTTCCTCCGAAGATTCCCCCACATCTCCTGCTGCAGAAATGGAAGATGATTATGAATATAAGGAAATGGATGAACGTGATGATGACGTAGAATCTGAAGCTGGTATGGAAGAAGTGTCAGAAGTGGAGCACTGCACCTATTATGATGAAGAATCAACAGATGAGGTAGAATCTGAAGTTGAAATGGAAGAAGTGTCAGAAGTGGAGGACATCATCTATTATGATGAAGACGAAGAATCAACAGATGAGGTAGAATCTGAGGAAGAGGACCGAGCTGAGATCTTCTGACCCTGAACCCTCTTCATCAGTTGATTCATCCTCATTATGTGCAGCATTGTCCTCCTGGTCATTATTTTCTTTTATTTCAAAAATTATCTTGCAAGCCTCCTGTGCATTATAAAACTTCTGCCTCCTCATTGTGCTGCCTGTCTCTCTCAGACTAAAATGTGAAATGCCCAAACACCTGTGAGAAAATACTTTTTTGTTGTTGTTGTTGTTGTCATAACCATTGCTTGACCCCACACATCAAAGAAACATGTTCAAAGATGTTTTGCCAAGCAGTATGTAAACTTTGTGCTGCGGGGTCTTTTTGACCCCAGAGGACAACAGAAGTTATTACATTTAGTAAAACACCCATAATTCAATCAAATTACTTCAAATTTGTTTGAATCATAAAGAGCATAGTATTAAACAACTACCGTTATTTTCAGACCAATTGATGAATAAAAAACATATTTTGTCGGCAAAAGATTTAATTTGGGGTCAGAATGACCCCAGGACAACAGGAGGGTTGTTAAACAAATCAAAATATATTTTATATTTGAGATTCTTCAAAGTAGCCACCCTTTGCCTTGATGACAGCTTTGCAGGAAGCTTGGACCCAGTGATGTACTGGGCTGTACGCACTACCCTCTGTAGCGCCTTGCGGTCGGAGGCCGAGCAGTTCCCATACCAGGAAGTGATGCAACCAGTCAGGATGCTCTCGATGGTGCAGCTGTATAACTTTTTGAGGATTTGAGGACCCATGCCAAATCTTTTCAGTCTCCTGAGGGGGAATAGGCTTTGTCGTGCCCTCTTTGGACCATGATAGTTTGTTGGGTGATGTGGACACCAAGGAACATGAAGCTCTCAACCTGCTCCACTACAGCCCCGTTGATGAGAATGGGGGCGTGCTCGGTTCTTCTTTCCCTATAGTCCACAATCATCTCCTAGGTCTTGATCACATTGAGGGAGAGGTTGTTGTCCTGGCACCACATGGCCAGGTCTCTGACCTCCTCCCTATAGGCTGTCTCATCGTTGTCGGTGATCAGGCCTACCACTGTTGTGTCATCAGCAAACTTAATGATGGTGTTGGAGTCGTGCATGGCCATGCAGTCATGAGTGAACAGGGAGTACAGGAGGGCACGCACCCCTGAGGGGTTCCCATGTTGATGATCTCCGTGACAGATGTGTTGTTACCTACCCTTACCACCTGGGGGCGGCCCGTCAGGAAGTCCAGGATCCAGTTGCAGAGGGAGGTGTTTAGTCCCAGGGTCCTTAGCTTAGTGATGAGCTTTGAGGGCACTATGGTGTTGAATGCTGAGCTGTAGTCAATGAATAGCATTCTCACGTATGTGTTCCTTTTGTCCAGGTGGGAAAGGGCAGTGTGGAGTGCAATAGAGATTGCATCACCTATGGATCTGTTGGGGTGGTATGCAAATTGGAGTGGGTCTAGGGTTTCTGGGATAATGGTGTTGATGTGAGCCATGACCAGCCTTTCAAAGCACTTCATGGCTACAGACGTGAGTGCTACGGGTCATTAGTCATTTAGGCAGGTTATCTTAGTGTCCTTGGGCATGGGGACTATGGTGGTCTGCTTGAAACATGTTGGTATTACAGACTCAGTCAGGGACAGGTTGAAAATGTCAGTGAAGACACTTGCCAGTTGGTCAGCGCATGCTCGGAGTACACGTCTTGTTAATCCGTCTGGCCCTGCGGCCTTGTGAATGTTGACCTGTTTAAAGGTCTTACTCACATCGGCTATGGAGAGCGTGATCGCACAGTCGTCCAGAACAGCTGATGCTCTCATGCATGCTTCAGTGTTTCTTGCCTCGAAGCGAGCATAGAAGTGATTTAGCTCGTCTGGTAAGCTCGTGTCACTGGGCAGCTCGCGGCTGTGCTTCCCTTTGTAGTCTGTAATAGTTTGCAAGCCCTGCCACATCCGACGAACGTCGGAGCCAGTGTAGTACGATTCAATCTTAGTCCTGTATTGACACTTTGCCTGTTTGATGGTTCGTCGTAGGGCATAGCGGGATTTCTTATAAGCGTCCGGGTTAGAGTCCCGCTCCTTAAAAGCGGCATCTCTGCCCTTTAGCTCAGTGCAGATATTGCCTGTAATCCATGGCTTCTGGTTGGGGTATGTACGTACGGTCACTGTGGGGACGACATCATCGATGCACTTATTGATGAAGCCAGTGACTGATGTGGTGTACTCCCCAATGCCATCGGAAGAATCCCGGAACATATTCCAGTCTGTGCTAGCATAACAGTCCTGTAGCTTAGCATCTGCGTCATCTGACCACTTCTTTATTGACCGAGTCACTGGTGCTTCCTGCTTTAGTTTTTGTTTGTACGCAGAAATCAGGAGGATAGAATTATGGTCAGATTTGCCAAATGGACGGCGTGGGAGAGCTTTGTACGCATCTCTGTGTGTGGAGTAAAGGTGGTCTAGAGTTTTTTTTCCCTCTGGTTGCACATTTAACATGCTGGTAGAAATGTGGTAAAACGGATTTAAGTTTCCCTGCATTAAAGTCACTGGCCACTAGGAGCGCCGCCTCTGGATGAGCGTTTTCCTGTTTGCTTATGGCCTTATACAGCTCATTGAGTGCGGTCTTAGTGCCAGCATCGGTTTGTGGTGGTAAATAGACAGCTACGAAAAATATTGATGAAAACTCTCTTGGTACATAGTGTGGTCTACAGCTGATCATGAGATACTCTACCTCAGGCGAGCAAAACCTTGAGACTTCCTTAATATTAGATTTCATGCACCAGCTGTTGTTTACAAATATACACAGACCGCCACCCCTTGTCTTACCGGAGGCCATTGTTCTATCTTGCCGATGCAGCGTAAACCGTCGTCGTTCAGCCACGACTCGGTGAAACATAAGATATTACTGTTTTTAATGTCCCGTTGCTAGGATATTTGTGATAGTACATCGTCAATTTTGTTATCCAATGATTGTACGTTGGCCAATAGAACTGATGGAAGAGGCAGATTACCCACTCGCCGTCGGATCCTTACAAGGCATGCCGACCTAGGTCCCCGATATCTCTGTCTCTTTATCCTGCACATGACAGGGATGTCTATGCTTTGACTTCTTTCTCCCCTCTCTCTCCAGATGAAATCTTGCGACTTGTGATGGCCGGCCGCCCAACAACCTGCCCGCTTGACCCTATCCCCTCCTCTCTTCTCCAGACCATTTCCGGAGACCTTATCCCTTACCTCACCTCGCTCATCAACTCATCCTTGACGCTGGCTATGTCCCTTCTGTCTTCAAGAGGGTGAGAGTTGCACCCCTCCTCAAAAAACCTACACTCGATCCCTCCGATGTCAACAACAACTACAGACCAGTATCCCTTCTTTCTTTTCTCTCCAAAACTCTTGAGCGTGCCATCTCTAGCCAACTCTCCTGCTATCTCTCTCAGAATGACCTTCTTGATCCTAACCAGTCAGGTTTCAAGACTGGTCATTCAACTGAGTGCCCTTCTCTGTGTCACGGAGGCTCTCCACACTGCCAAAGCTAACTCTCTCTCCTCTGCTCTTATCCTTCTAGACCTATCTGCTGCCTTTGATACTGTGAACCATCAGATCCTCCTCTCCACCCTCTCCGAGTTGGGCATCTCCGACGCTGCTCACTCTTGGATTGCGTCCTACCTGACAGGTCGCTCCTACCAGGTGGCGTGGCGAGAATCTGTCTCCGCACCACGTGCTCTCACCACTGGTGTCCCCCAGGGCTCAGTTCTAGGCCCTCTCCTATTCTCTCTATACACCAAGTCACTTGGCTCTGTCATGTCCTCACATGGTCTCTCTTATCATTGCTACGCAGACGACACACAATTAATCTTCTCCTTTCCCCCTTCTGATAACCAGGTGGCGAATCGCATCTCTGCATGTCTGGCAGACATATCAGTATGGATGTCGGATCACCACCTCAAGCTGAACCTCGGCAAGACGGAGCTGCTCTTCCTCCCGGGGAAGGACTGCCCGCTCCATGATCTCGCCATCACGGTTGACAACTCCATTGTGTCCTCCTCCCTGAGTGCAAAGAACCTTGGCGTGACCCTGGACAACACCCTGTCGTTCTCTGCTAACATCAAAGCGGTGTCCCGATCCTGCAGGTTCATGCTCTACAACCTACGCAGAGTACGACCCTACCTTACACAGAAAGCGCTACAGGTCCTAATCAAGGCCCTTGTCATCTCCCGTCTGGATTACTGCAACTCGCTGTTGGCTGGGCTCCCTGCCTGTGCCATTAACCCCCTGCAACTTATCCAGAACGCTGCAGCCCGTCTGGTGTTCAACCTTCCCAAGTTCTCTCACGTCACCCCGCTCCTCCGCACACTCCACTGGATTCCAGTTGAAGCTTGCATCTATTACAAAACCATGGTGCTTGCCTACGGAGCTGTGAGGGGAACGGCACCTCCTTACCTTCAGGCTCTGATCAGACCCTACACCCAAACGAGGGCACTATGTTCATCCACCTCTGGCCTGCTAGCTCAACTACCTCTACGGAAGCACAGTTCCCGCTCAGCCCAGTCAAAGCTATTCGCTGCTCGGGCACCCCAATGGTGGAACAAGCTCCCCCACGACGCCAGGACAGCGGAGTCACTGACCACCTTCCGGAGACACTTGAAACCCTACCTCTTTGAGGAATACCTGGAATAGTATAATAGTAATCCTTCTACCCCCCCTTTACTACACCTGACTTATTTCACCTGCTAGCACTGACTTGTTTAAAGAAATGTACTTATTGTGATCGGGATGTAGTTGTCCCTGATTGCACTGACTTTGCTCACAGCTGCTTGTTTGAAGAAGTGTACTTACTGTGATCAAGATGTGGTTGTCCCACTGGCTATCCTAAGTTGAATGCACCAATTTGTAAGTCGCTCTGGATAAGAGCGTCTGCTAAATGACTTAAATGTAAATGTAAATGTGTCTGAAGTAAATCCTTCGCGTCCGACTCGTTGAAGAAAAAATATTCGTCCAGTATGAGGTGAGTAATCGCTGTGCTGATATCCAGAAGCTCTTTTTGGTCATAAAAGACGGTGGCAGAAATATTATGTACAAAATAAGTTACAAATAACTCGAGAAAACACACGTAATAGAACAATTGGTTAGGAGCCTGTAAAATGGCAGCCATCTCCTCAAACACCATTTCAAACTCGTAAAATAACAAGGCGGTGTCAGAGGAAGGCCCTAAAAATTGCCAAAGACTCCAGACTCCCTAGTCATAGACTGTTCTCTCTGCTACCGCACGGCAAGCGGTACTGGAGCGCCAAGTCTAGGTCCAAAAGGCTTCTTAACAGCTTCTACCCCCAAGCCATAAGACTGCTGAACAGCTAATCAAATGGCTACCTGGACTATTTGCACTGACCCCCTCCCTTTTTTTTTTACACTGCTGCTACTCGCTGTTTATTATCTATGCATAGTCACTTTACCTCTACCTATACATATTCCCTCAATTACCTCGACTAACATGTACCACCGTACATTGACTCGGTACCGGTACCCCCTGTATATAGCCTCGTTATTGTTATTTTATTGTTGCTCTTTAATTTTTTTACTTTAGTTTATTTAGTAAATATTTTTCTTAACTCTTATTTTTCTTTAAACTGCATTGTTGGTTAAGGGCTTGTAAGTAAGCATTTCACGGGAAGGTCTACACCTGTTGTATTCGGCATATGTGACAAATATGATTTTATTTTATTTGTCTACGAAGCATGTGACAAATAAAATGTGATATAACTTGTTGGAGGAGAGTCTTGGAGAGACGACGCTGCTGTAAGGGCTTGGAGGGGTTGTCTTCTCCTGGATTTTGGTCTGTGGAGAGGCTTCTTTCTCTCTCTCTTTCTCTCTTTTTCTCTCTCTCTTTCTCTCTCTCGCTCCCTCTCTTTCTCTCTCTCTCTTTCTCCCTCTCTCTGCATCTCTCTCTGCCCCCATCTCTCTCTTTCTCTCTCCCTCCGCCTGCCTCTCTCTCTCTCGCTCTCTCTCGGTCTCTCTCTCAATTCAATTCAAGTCAAAGGGTTTTGTTGGCATGGGAAACATATGTTAACATTGCCAAAGCAAGTGAAATGGATAAACAAAGTGAAATAAACAATAAAAAATGAACAGTAAACATTACACTCACAAAAGTTCCAAAAGAATAAAGACATTTCAAGTGTCATATTATGTCTATATACAGTGTTGTAGCGATGTGCAAATAGTTAAAGTACAAAAGGGAAAATAAATAAATATGGGTTGTATTTACAATGGTGTTTGTTCTTCACTGGTTGCCCTTTTCTTGTGGCAACAGGAAAAGGGCAACTGCTGCTGTGATTGCACACTGTGGTATTTCACCCAGTAGATAAGGGTTTATCAAAATGTGGTTTGTTTTCGAATTCTTTGTGGGTCTGTGTAATCTGAGGGAAATATGAGTCTCTAATATGGTCACACATTTGGCAGGAGGTTTGGATGTTCAGCTCAGTTTCCACCTCATTTTGTGGGCAGTGTACACATAGCCTGTCTTCTCTTGAGAGCCAGGTCTGCCTACGGCGACCTTTCTCAATAGCAAGGCTATGCTCACTGAGTCTGTACATAGTCAAAGCTTTCCTCAAGTTTGGGTCAGTCACAGTGGTCAGGTATTCTGCCACTGTGTACTCTCTGTTTAGGGCCAAACAGCATTCTAGTTTGCTCAGTTTTTTTGTTAGTTATTTCCAATGTGTCAAGTAATTATCTTTTTTGTTTTCTCATGATTTGGTTAGGTCTAATTGTGTTGCTGTCCTGGGTCTCTGTGGGGTCTGTTTGTGTTTGTGAACAGAGCCCCAGGACCAGCTTACTTAGGGGACTCTTCTCCAGGTTATCTTTCTCTCTGCATCTCTCTCTCTGCCTATCACTCTCTCTGCCTCTCTCTCTCTGCCTCTCTCTCTCTCTCTTTCTCTCTTCCTCTCTCTCTCTGCCTGTCTCTCTCTGCCTCTCTCTCTCTCTCTTTCTCTCTGCCTCTCTCTCTCTGCCTCTCTCTCTCTGTCTATCTCTCTCTCTGTCTATCTCTCTCTGCATATCTCTCTCTGCCTCTCTCTCTGCATATCTCTTTCTCTCTGCCTCTCTCTCTGCCTCTCTCTCTGCCTCTCTCTCTCTGCCTCTCTCTCTCTGTCTATCTCTCTCTCTCTGCCTCTCTCTCTCTCTCTGCCTGTCTCGCTCTCTGAATATCTCTCTGTTCCTCTCACTCGCTCTCTCTCAATTCAATTCAAAGGGCTTTATTGGCATGGGAATTTTTTTTTACATATGTGAAATAGATCATAAACAAAAATGAAATAAACAATCTCTCTCTCTCTCTACCTGTGTCAGACTATAGGCTAATCAATGGTTGCCACTGACTGGGTTTTTTCATAGACCTCTGCAGCCTATCTCCGACAGACAGAGTGATAAGACGTCATGGGGGATGGCTTCAAAGGTGGTAAAGCTCATAGGGTAAAACCTCTGTTGCCTTCAGGATTATCATGTAATGTTGTTCTGTGTGACTGCTGCACCTTTTTGAGTCCAGTGTGATTGTTAAATGCAAAAACCATGTCACATAGCAAACATGACTATACACTTACCCAGCTCTTTTCTACAACATTAATATATTTATAAGTGAAACAACACTCAAGAAAATTAAAATGGAATTTCTTGACATTGAAGTTGATCATTATTTTTATTCACGAAAGCTGAACAACCATACGTTTGTTCCCCCTGTCCAGAATCACACGTCCCTCTAGCCCTCTTCCTACCCCTCCTGTGGTAGGTACAGAACAGAGGAAGATAGGCTGGGTCCTAAAGGGCACTCTATTCCCTACATAGTGCACTCCTTTTGACCAGAGCCCTATGGGACCTGAATGGTTAAAAGTAGTCCGCTATGTAGGAAATAGGATTCCATTTGGGACGCAAACATAGAGTGGTTCTGCAGCGCTGCCTGAATGCATTATTAAAGCCTGGCCTTTTGTGTTGTCATCCCTTTGAATGGGCTGTTATGCTGCTACGGCCCTCTAACTGGGTGACCCTGTTTAGCCCACGGCTTAATGTACACTGCTGCTGCTGTGGGACAGGGCTAAAGAGGGACGGAGGGAGGGAGGGAGGGAGGGAGGGAGGGAGGGAGGGAGGAGGGAGGGAGGGAGGGAGGGAGGGAGGAGGGAGGGAGGGAGGGAGGGAGGGAGGGAGGGAGGGAGGGAGGGAGGGAGGGAGGGAGGGAGGGAGGGAGGGAGGGAGGGAGGGAGGGAGGGAGGGAGGGAGGGAAAGGGTGGAAGCCAAGGGGGTCGGGCAGGGAAGGTCTGAATCTGGGTGGACGGGGGGGTCTGGTCAGAGAGAGGGGGAGAGCTTGTCTGCGGATAGAATGAGGGAAGGGAGGGTGGCGAGAAGGATGAAGGGAGAGAAAGAGAGAGAGGAAGGATGGGGGTCACTGCGGGTGTGTACGTGGTTGGTGGGGGTGTCATTGGCAGCTGCCAGCGCCCTCCTGACCTGTTGGGGAACTGATGCTACTCTCACTATGCTTGTTTTTACACATTTGCCGATCCACTGTTGCAGCAGCTCAAATAATCCACTGTGTAAGCTCCTTATCTAGAGTACACTTTTGTGGAGAAAATACGCTTAGGGCAGGGCTGCCCCCACAATCTTTATGCAGAGTAGGGGAGCTTAATAGTTGACCTTGATGAAAAATACATTAATTTCAAATAAGGAAACATTCAACACTTTGCACATGAAATCGATTTTTCAATCAGTAGATGCAATGTAAAGCACAGCTGCAGGATTTACACAGCAAAGAGAAATGTGGTAAAATAAATGTTCATGCCTGTTACACATGTATATAGCATGAAAGAAAGAAGGAAAGAAAGAAAGAAAGAAAGAAAGAAAGAAAGAAAGAAAGAAAGAAAGAAAGAAAGAAAGAAAGAAAGAAAGAAAGAAAGAAAGAAAGAAAGAAAGAAAGAAAGAAAGAAAGAAAGAAAGAAAGAAAGAAAGAAAGAAAGAAATGCTGTCAATGTTGAATACTAAGAGGCCGATATTGCTATTGTAGCGATCCACGTGTCTCAATAGTGGCCCCACTGACGCAGCTACTGTCTAGACTACACCTCCCATGGTACATTGCGAGGTAAATAGAACGCTTTTGACGTTATTCTGACGCACTGCATTCCTTTTAGTCGTGGGTAATGTAGTTAATAGACAAGCCACTTCATGGTTTAGAGTAATTGGTTATTATCATAGAAAAACTACATATCCCATACACCTGCAGGCATGTTGCGGAACGGTAGCTGTCCGCGTTGAGGCAGTCACGTGTAAATAGTGTTCGTTAAATCTCGTTCTTGACTGTAGGAAGAGTAGTCAGTCTGTACATTTTCCTTATCGTTAGGCGTTTGCTTCATGTTGTGAGCGATCCTTTCATTTTAAATCCACCATTTCACCGAAGAATGAGTGATAACGATGATATCGAAGTCGATAGTGACGTGAGTAAATGTCTATTTCGTTACTTTGCTAGCTTGCTAGTTAGTTGACTAGGTAGCGAGCCATTAAAACGCCTCGTATTTCTGAGCCCGTGGTTGCTAGCTAGCTACCTATCTAGGTAGCTAGTTGGCTAGTACGGTAACTGGTAGTGAGCTAACGTTATCCACAAGAAGATCAATAGCTCATAAAAGGTTAACTAGTAGCTCAGAAATGGATGATGTTCACTTACTAGCTAGCTACAGATATTAGGTTTGCTGCAATTATGGGGTTAAAATGGATTGCTAACTAAGTTAGCTAACTAGCTAGGTCACGCTACATGGAATTGTGGCTACAATCGTACTTTTCTGTTCTGTTTCTTTTTACAGGAAGACTCACCGAGATATCACAATGTGGTGCGTAATGTTAAATATATCAAAATTATTGGAATTCTATCAAATGTATTGAAATTATGCCATGGTCATATCTGGCTAAAAATTATGTTCGTGCTGCTAGCTAATGTTAGATGATACACATTGGCCATTCCCGGTAAGCTTAGCAAGGGATAGTGGGAATGGATACTGTGGCGGAATAAAAGGGGTTCCTGCAGTTAGTGAGCGAGAAGAAATCAACCAACCTTGTTGTTAACTAGCATGCAAACCTAGCCACAGACTCCTGAATATACCATTGCACACTATAATATGCCATTTAGCAGACGCTTTTATCCAAAGCGACTTACAGTCATGCGTGCATACATTTTTGTGTATGGGTGGTCCCGGGGATCGAACCCACTACCTTGGCGTTACAAGCGCCGTGCTCTACCAGCTGAGCTACAGAGGACCACACACGGAGGATGTAACTACACACACGGAGGATGTAACTAGTAGCCAGAATGCAAGGAGGTAGCTGAAAGCTGGGGGTTTGGACAGGAGTTCGTTTTCACAGGACAGATTGCTATGATTGTACTTTTACATAATGCATACGATATATCCATCAAGCCAATATTTGCTTTTGCACAGATCATCTTATCCATGTATTGAAGGGTATCCCCATCCCATATGCGGCCATAGGGAGTTGGAGACACGGAATGTATGCAATATTTAGAATAAATCGTATTGTGCCACAGCAGCCAGCCCAAGCCCCGGTTTATAAAAAAAAAAAAATAACCTAGCCAGCTTCTCCTAGGAATACTGTTAACGACCAGATGCGCCTTTGCAAAATGCACTTCTAGGTCATCTGTTTAATCATGAAGTGGCAATTAAATCGCAGATGCTTTTGAAATTTATTAGCTGGCTAGTGGCTACGGTATCTCTTTAGTTAATAAATTACTGCTTCATCAGGAAGGGAGATGGCACAGAGCCACTGTTAGATGTTTTTAGGGGTTCACAACGAAAATTTAATCAAATCGTATTTATTTGTCACATGCTTCTTAAACAACAGGTGTAGACTAACAGTGAAATGCGTACTTACAGGCCCTTAACAACAATGCAGAGATAAAGATAAAACAAATATATAAATAGTGACACAAGGAATAAATACAGTGAGTAACAATAACATGACTATATACAGGGGGTACCAGTACCAAGTCGATGTGCAGGGGTACGATGTAGTTGAAGTAGGGTTAAAGTGACTAGGCAACAGGATAGATAATAGACAGTAGCAACAGAGTATGTGGTGAGTATGTGTGCGTGTGTTATATGTGTGTGGGCGTATATTGTGTGTGTTGGGGTGTCGGTGCAAGAGAGTTTGTGCAAAAAAAGGGTCAATGCAGGTAGTCCGGGTAACCATTTGATAAACTATTTAGCAATCTTGTTTAGCAGTCTTATGGCTTGGGGGTAGAAGCTGTTCAGGGTCCTGTTGGTTCCAGACATTGCACTTGTACAGCTTGATGTGCGGTAGCAGAGAGAACGGTCTATGGCTTGGGTGGCTGGAGTCTTTGACAATTTTTTGGGCCTTCCTTTGACACTGCCAGGTATAGAGGACCTGGATGGCAGGGAGCTCGGCCCCAGTGCTGTACTGAGCCGTACTCACCACCCTCTGTAGCGCCTTCCGGTCGGATGCCAAGCAGTTGCCATACCAAGCGGTGATGCAGCCAGTCAAGATGCTCTCAATGGTGCAGCTGTAGTATAACTTTTTGAGGATCTGAGGGCCGATGCCAAGTCTTTTCAGCCTCGTGGACACTGACGACCCGCTCCATCAATGTGGAAGCGAAGCTGTGAAACCTACTCTTATTCTCAGATTTAATTTTTTATCTTGATATAATAACTTGAGCATAGATTGCTACCTTTTTTCTATTTTTTTGCACAAAAACTAGAGGCCATAAGTAACTTGGTCAAAAATAATGGCACCTATTGGCCTATAGGTGGTGCTGTTATATGCAGTCTCACTTAAACCCTCATATCTGTTGCCCCGTTTGACCTAGAGATTTTATTTTATTTCACCTTTATTTAACCAGGTAAGCCAGTTGAGAACAAGTTCTCATTTACAACTGCGACCTGGCCAAGATAAAGCAAAGCAGTGCGATTAAAAACAACACAGAGTTGCATATGGGGTAAAACAAAACATAAAGTCAAAAATACAACAGAAAATATATATACAGTGTGTTCAAATGTAGCAAGTTATGGAGGTAAGGCAATAAATAGGCCATAGTGCAAACTTGAAACGTTGTATGTAGGTGTCTTCCCTCATGCTGAACAAATTTGCCTCAAGGACCGATAAGGTCCGTCAGGATAGATTTTCCTCCATCTTGGACATTTTTTAAAACCTTTGAAAAACTTCTCATGAACCATGCATCCAAATAACACCAAATTCACAATAGTCCCTAAAGAGTTTGAGAAAATAATGTTGATGCATTCAAACATGGCCACACTATACCAGTAGATGCATATTAGCACATATGCACAAAAAAATGCATACTTAAAAATCTTCTCATGAACCATAGGCCCAAATCACACCAAATGTGGAATATGGGCCTATGGTACATGTCTTAAATTAGTTTGAGCTAAGGGATTGGTCAAAAGAGAGCTGATTGTACGAGCCCATTTAAACCACTAAATCCACTCCAGAGATGAACTACATATTTCCAAAAACAAGGAAACTATTAACTCATTCTTTGCAATGTGTAACGCAAATGCTCAAAATCATCTGCAAAATCTTCTCCTCGTGAACCATATATCAGATTCACTCCAGATGTTGTATTTAGACTCCTTACATCAGTCTTTAATGGCCGCACTGTACCTATACATTTTACATTTTAGTCATTTAGCAGACGCTCTTATCCAGAGCGACTTAGTTAATGAGTGCATACATTTTCATACTGAACCCCCGTGGGAATCGAACCCACAACCCTGGCGTTGCAAGCGCCATGCTCTACCAACTGAGCTACACGGGACATAGATGCATGTTAGCACATATGCTAATGCTAAAAATAATTTTTAAATGTTATTATCATGAACCATAAGTCAAATTGACTGCAGATTTGGTATATAGACTCAATGAATAACCTCTAATAAATGTCATAATGATTAGCTGCTGCATTCAAAGTAACGCTGAAAATATTTCACTAATCTTAACATAAACCATTAGTCAAATTGACCTCAGAATTGGTAGGCTATATAAACTCAATACATTAAGTAATGACTTTAAGAATGATTACCTGGTCCATTCAAATATAACCAACTTACAGCACTAAACTTCACGTGTCATACTTGTGGTATTGATATGGTAATGCTGTCACTGATTGAAGATAGTTCCTACATGATAGTGCTTGTTTTGTTATCCAACTGATATTGTCCTTTATCATCTGAACCCCGTTCATTGCTGCTCGCAGCTATATTCTTGACTGCGTGTTTCAGCTAGCAAGTGATTAGTGCCATATTTACTGGACGGGTCACTGTGTACTTACTGGGCTGCTGGCAGGCAGGCTGAGTTAATGACGTAGCCACGTTGCACACCGGCTAAGAAAACACACAGGCTGGCGGCAGGACATACTTTTGCATAACAGCACGTCATGTTTTTCCCCTGTCAGCTTGGCCAGTCTTTATCAAACTGATTCACATGGACTTAACATTTAGCTGCAGAATGTTATCTCAACACATAGTGAGCACTGATAATCTAGGCAGGGCTTTTATGTCATATTTTTCAATCTCCAAATACTACAAATTACAATATGATATTCAAAACAATTACAGTTGAAGTCGAAATGTTACATACACCTTAGCCAAATACATTTAAACTCAGTTTTTCACAATTCCTGACATGTAATCCTAGTAAAAATTCCCTGTGTTAGGTCAGTTAGGATCACCACTTTATTTTAAGAATGTGAAATGTCAGAATAATAGTAGAGAGAATGATTTATTTCAGCTTTTATTTCTTTCATCACGTTCCCAGTGGGTCAGAAGTTTACATACACTCAATTAGTATTTAGTAGCTTTGCTTTTAAATTGTTTAACTTGGGTCAAACGTTTCGGGTAGCCTTCCACAAGATACCCACAATAAGTTGGGTGAATTTTGGCCCATTCCTCCTGACAGAGCTGGTGTAACTGAGTCAGGTTTGTAGGCCTCCTTGCTCGCACACATTTTTTCAGTTCTGCCCACAAATGTTCTATAGGGTTGAGGTCAGGGCTTTGTGATGGCCACTCCAATATGGCGGTTTTGGATCAGTGGCTTCTTCCTTGCTGAGCGGCCTTTCAGGTTATGTCGATTATAGGACTTGTTTTACTGTGGATATAGATACTTTTGTACCTGTTTCCTCCAGCATCTTCACAAGGTCCTTTGCTGTTGTTCTGGGATTGATTTGCACTTTTCGCACTAAAGTACGTTCATCTCTAGGAGACAGAACGCGTCTCCTTCCTGAGCGGTATGACGGCTGCTTGGTCCCATGGTGTTTATACTTGCGTACTATTGTTTGTACAGATGAACGTGGTACCTTCAGGTGTTTGGAAATTGCTCCCAAGGATGAACCAGACTTGTGGAGGTCTACGATTATTTTCTGAGGTCTTGGCTGATTTCTTTTGATTTTTCCATGATGTCAAGCAAAGAGGCACTGAGTTTGAAGGTAGGCCTTGAAATACATCCACAGGTACACCTCCAATTGACTCAAATGATGTCAATTAGCCTATCAGAAGCTTCTAAAGCTGTTTTAAAGGCACAGTCAACTTAGTGTATGTCTGTAAACAATTGTTGGAAAAATTACTTGTGTTGTTCTATGATCACTTATGAGCCCACCATTTGAGCCCCTGTCTTCGCTTGAGCTCTGTCAATACTGCCTTTCTATTGGCTATGGTTTCAGCCAAGCCTGTTGATGAATTACATGCACTTTCTACCCATCCTTCATGCCTCACTTTAGCAGAAGATGGATCTAAGGCAGTGCTTCGGCCAAATCCAGCATTCTTACCCAAGGTGCTTTCGCCATCACATGCTAACCAGCCCTTAATCATAGCGGCATTTCACACGCCTCACCACTCCTCACAGGAGAGTCGTGAGTTGCATACACTTTGCCTGGTTAGACGGCGTGGCAGCACACTCCACCAGAGGGGCCTCCCTGGACTCCATCTGTGCTTCTGCAAGTTGGGCAAGACCCATGACTTTCATGAGGTACTACAGACTCCATGTTATGTCCACACCATCAGTAGGATCTGTGGTTCTGGACACGGCAATTTCTCCCAACCCGGATAAGTGGGCACACTGTGAACCGTGTTCATACTTACTAATCAACCATCAGTGACATGGACGTTCTATATGGAAGCCTTCCACTCTTGGTGTGCTATTGCGCCCATTTTGAAGCCTCATGTAAGTTCTAGCTTTCAGCTTGCTTGTGTATACGGTTGTGTACCACAGTTGAAATTCTCTGTTACCCTGTTGGGTAATTATATTATGTTGCATCCTGTGGTGGATACAAGGACGTCCCAGGGACTCGTCTGGACTAAGTTAAATGGTTAGTTACCCCACTCTGTTGTCCGAACGACCATTTTGGGACAGCCTCTACGCTATTTAGTTTGGTGACCCGTTCAGAAAACGTAAGGGGAAAGCTGGGTTACGGATGTAACCTTGGTTCTTTGAGTAGAGTAACGGGTCGCCAAGCTTTCATTTGGTTACGCCACACTGCCTTTTTATAGTGCAAGGTCACATGGGGACAGTAAGGGTGTGGCGTGACTGTAAACTTATTTTGATATTAAGCATCTCAATCACATTGTGTGAAGGGGAAGTTGTACCCATAGGTCATTTGGCGAACCGTTACTCTACTCAGAGAACCAAGGTTACATCCGTAACCCAACGTTTTGTAATGTTTATGTTCAGATGTATAAATAAAATGTGAGTGATTTTAGGTCTAGCTAAACCATTGAGAAGTATGATATCAGTTGTATGAACAGATGGTGTGATATTGTGCACTAAGGTAACTGGAGATCAGTTTGAGGCACTAGGCCCGGTGACACAGAATGCTCTTCCCTCTTTGGAAATTACTCGATAGACTTCAACATCAAAGACATTACTGTGTCATTAGATAGGCCTAGGAATAAACTGAGTGTACAAAACATTAAGAACACCTTCCTAATATTGAGTTGCACCACCCCTTTTGCCCTCAAAACAGCCTCAATCCGAGGGCTTTCAAAATGGGCCGGAAGTAGCCCATCCCTGATTTAGATCATGTATTTTCAGGGAGAGATACCTCGCGAAGCAACTTTTCTCAATCCCTCTCGATCGCGCATCTTCTCGCTTTTCTCCCTCTCCGTGTCTGCCCCACACAGACCGGCCAAGTAGGCGCGCAATGGATTATGGTCATTGTAGTTAATTCCCATGTTTTCTGCGCTAAACTATGTAGAACATTGGCCTGTTGGAAACTACATCTCCCTACTACAATCGTACAGTTCAGGCTTGATCTGATTTATCTCTACAGAAACTGCACATTGAGATCACAGAAGAAGAAAAACGAACGAAATGGAATTCAAATAATTGAACCGACATCGGTAAATTAGTTGTTTAAAAACCAAAATAATTTCGGTTAATCTCTCAGCACTAGTGTATGTTATGGGAAGGCCACATGGTTCTCAGTCCTGAATGCAGCTGTTGGGCCCTTGGGGGAGAGCCTCACTACATGGCCCAGACCCTAGGGCAGCAGCTGTATCCCCAGGGTTAGTCGTAGACTCTTTGTGCATTCCTCTAATAACTTGTCATGGAGAGACTTGGTGGGGATTTCATGGGGCTTCCTATCCTAATGTAACTTTCACACAGTCACAGGCCTGGCCTAACCCTGTAGACAAGTTAGAACCAAAACACCCTGTCTAGTAACCTTTATGGTGCCACTGCATCTGACAATATATACACTAGATGACTGACAGGGCACTGTTTTGAAGCCACCGCGTCTCCATCTTGGCACTCCCCCACCATTCTGAAAAATATTTTGGAAGCTATAGAAATGCATTTATTAATGTCTACGTTTGGTTTTGCCACGTCAAAAAAAAAAAAATATATATATATATTTTTTTTTTTACAGTTCTGTTACTGTCCCCACTACAACAAAAAAAATACTTAAATACATGTAATTTTGTCCTTGAAACATTTAATTGAAATACTGTAGAATTCCATTAATTCCTGTGGAGGACTGCTCCTACTGGGGAGTGACAATATGGCCGACCGGTGGCTTCAAAGCCTCTCAATGGCCAATACTCAGCATCAGCAATCCAGGGTGTATATACATCATTGGTTATAAATGAGTCAGAGTCGAGGACCTTTGTGGGAGCTACTGTTGCCTGGCCTGAAACAAGTTAAACTGCTGCTGCTCTGCTCAGGGCCTAGCCCTAGTCATATAACATGGGTCGGCAACCATCTTGGAAATATCTGAGCTGAAGCCTAAAGGCTACGAGTGTTTTACAGTTGAAGGAAATTGTTTATTTTATGCACATTCAACTTTGAGGCCTGACAGAGAGGGTTTGTCAGGCCTGACGGAGAGGGTTTGACAGGCCTGACGGAGAGGGTTTGACAGGCCTGACGGAGAGGGTTTGACAGGCCTGACGGAGAGGGTTTGACAGGCCTGACGGAGAGGGTTTGACAGGCCTGACGGAGAGGGTTTGACAGGCCTGACGGAGAGGGTTTGACAGGCCTGCTGAGAGGTTTGACAGGCCGCCGGAGAGGGTTTGACAGGCCTGCCGGAGAGGGTTTGACAGGCCTGCCGGAGAGGGTTTGACAGGCCTGCCGGAGAGGGTTTGACAGGCCTGCCGGAGAGGGTTTGACAGGCCTGCCGGAGAGGGTTTGACAGGCCTGCCGGAGAGGGTTTGACAGGCCTGCCGGAGAGGGTTTGACAGGCCTGACAGAGTCCCTCAGTGCAGTAAATCTATTTGGTGCCTGAGGGATGTTTCTATATTGTTCTGTCTGTGTGTAGAGAGACATGAAATAACTATGGTTGCGTCCCAAATGGCACCCTGTTCCCTATTGGCCCTGGTCATCAAAAGTAGTGTGCTACATAGGGAATAGAGTGCTATTTGGGAACGCAACCATAGTTATTTCATGTCTCTCTACACACAGACAGAACAATATAGAAACATCCCTCAGGGTTTAGGTAGATGAGCCAGCTGAAGCCCTGGCAGCAGTATGGAGTGGCTGAGGGAGGGGTGTCTCTGTGTGAAGGCCTATATAGAGACATGAAAAAACACTAGGTGTGTTTTTAGGTAGATGATTCCCACAAGATGTCTGTTTATTCTGTGTGTAGGCTATGGAGACTATAGGTGATCCTCACCAGACGGCAGATCATAGGGATAATTAGTAGGTTTGTGTTCAGAACAACAGGCTATATATAACATAGGCCTAAACCCCAGCCTTACAGGAGCAGAGTATAAAACAGTCCTACTGTTAGGCCTTAACAAACAAAAGGCTATCATTTTATGAAATGGTCCGTAGCAAATACAATAGGCTTTTACAATGCATAACAAAAACAGATATTCTGAAGACACATTTCACTGTATAAGAACACACCAAAATCGGTAAATTCATCTATCCAAATGCATCCCCCGTGATACAGTGCCAAATAACAAATCCTCAGGTTATTAAATACCATTCCTAACCCAGAACATAACTCCTAATAGTTTGTCAGTTAGGCCTAGGTGTCAGGTGTAGGCAAATGTAGGAACTGTCAAACTAAACCACGATGTCACCATTTTAGCCCCCACCCACCTCTCCTCTCATTAAATGGAGTTAGTGTCTTTCTTTTGCCACACCACCTATCCTGGCCTAGACTGCTCTGCATGAAGAGCACCGTTAGAGCTGCACTGGGGTCAGTTTTAGTAGATTATGAAGAGCACAGTTAGAGCTGCACTGGGGTCAGTTTTAGTAGATTATGAAGAGCACAGTTAGAGCTGCACTGGGGTCCGTTTTAGTAGATTATGAAGAGCACAGAGCTGCACTGGGGTCAGTTTTAGTCGACCATGAAGAGCACAGTTAGAGCTGCACTGGGGTCAGTTTTAGTCGACCATGAAGAGCACAGTTAGAGCTGCACTGGGGTCAGTTTTAGTCGACCATGAAGAGCACAGTTAGAGCTGCACTGGGGTCAGTTTTAGTAGATTATGAAGAGCACAGTTAGAGCTGCACTGGGGTCAGTTCTAGTCACTAGTGGGGTGGGGTGGTGCCAGTGTTACTATACCAGTTGTAGAAATAAACAAAACCATAGAAATGAATGTAGAATAGAATCATAAATATTCTAGATCCATATGAATTATTATAGGATGAGGATGATCTCTATGGTGCCAGTCAGTTTCCTCCATGAACAACTCCTTTGCTGCCTCGCCAACTCACTATGCCTGCCCTGCCCAGTCTTGGACGGGCCACGACCTCACCCTGATGCACACAGAAACACACACACACACACACACGACTCTGAACTGGTGGTGGTAGGGATTAATGGGGACAGTTGGTCAGAGAAGCTTGGTGTGTGTGTGCTGTCCCCCTGTCAGTCCAAACCTCCCTGGACACCTCCCGCCCCCCTCCCCTGCTAAAGCCCCCTGTGACTCTCTCATTGCAGGCAGACAAACGGGCACACCACAATGCACTGGAGCGCAAACGTAGGGATCACATCAAAGACAGCTTTCACAGCCTGCGGGACTCGGTGCCTGCCCTGCAAGGGGAAAAGGTTGGTAGAGAGGTAAACCCAGAAGTGCTTAGGGAGAGGGGATCCTTTGGGGAGGGAAGGGTTGTTTGTGTGTGTCCAGAGCAATGTATTTAGAGTTGGGACAATTTTTAGAATTTGGAATGTTCTAATTCTAGACGTTCAGTTACATAGCATTGTTTAAATATTCCCCATGTAATGTTAATGGGGAGCTATCATGGCTGCCATAGAATGCTGAACTGTCATGTAAATGCATCATAATGCTCATTCTAGACATTCTATTCCCCATGTAATGCATTGTCTTACATCAGGTGGCGTCACTCCTACGCGACGCTCGTCCCTCAACAGGGACCAGTGCAGGCGGAATCGTCGCTCTATCTGACGTAAGACTGCCATGTAATGTTAATGGGGTGCTATCATGGCTGCCATATTTTCATCATCATAATGCAGGAACCTCAATGTCCCGACTCTCTAAATACATGGCTCTCTGTGTGTCATGACTCCCGAGTGGCGCAGTGGTCTAAGGCACTGCATCGCAGTGCTAGCTGTGCCACTAGAGATCCTGGTTCGAGTCCAGGCTCTGTCGCAGCCGGCCGCGACCGGGAGACCCATGGGCGGCGCACAATTGGTCCAGCGTCGTCCAAGGTAGGGGAGGGTTTGGCCGGCAGGGATGTGGGTTCGTTTCCCACGGGGGGCCAGTATGAGAAAAGGAAAAAAATACATGTATGCATTCACTAACTGTAAGTCGCTCTGGATAAGAGCGTCTGCTAAATGACTAAAATTTAAAATGATCATTCTGGGTGAATGAGTTGGGAGGGGGATTGTTGAATGCAATATGGGTAAACAAAGTGAATGTAATTGCATTGCAATGTGTTATGATATATTATATGCTGATATATGTAGGTTTGTGTGTTGCTGTAATTAATAGTTCAAAGGTAATGCCACAGAACATGTAGCTACTTCCTTCAGTGTATTCAATACATGGGTAGTTATGACATGGAGAGGAGAGGAGATCATGGGAGAGTGGAGGAGAGGAGATGTGTTCTGAACAGATACACTGGGACACAGGCTAGCGTCTGGAAGCTATGACCAAATGTGTTGCCGCTTCAATCTCTGACATTGAGGGCATCGGAGCCACCCAACAGACCAGCCCAGGCTATAGTCAGGCACAGCACACTGTTTTATTTTCAAACCAACCCCCTCTCATGGGGTTTATGGAGTTGTCCGGTGTTCTTGTAGACTTGATCATTGCTAGGGTTGTAATGAGAGTTAAAGGCTTTGTGTGGTACTGACTGACTGAGAGAAGCTGGATCAAGGGTTTGTCCCAAATGGCACCCTGTTCCCTGTATAGTGCACTACTTAGGGCACTCAGAAGTAGTTCATTATGAGAATAGGGTGCCATTTGGACACAGCCTTTGTGTTGCTGTGCGATGAGAAGCTGGATCAAGTCTATATTCCACGCCTGATACTGTCTCTCTCTGTCCCTGCTCGATAAGCCAGGCTCGTCATACAGACGTGCTCATGGATTCGTATGTGACAGGCTTACATCTTTAGAAACTAAAATTTGGGAAATATATATTTTCATCTGCGTAGGAATTGAGGCACAGGCACTTCTGGTCTGTCTCTGTCCCTCCTGTCGAAGCCTGGTTCGTCATAGAAACATACTAATGAATACTTATGTGACAGAGACAGAGAAACTGTCAAATTATGGAAATGCAGACAATTTTTGGTTCAGGTTCACATTCATGATAGTTTTGTTCCAGCCAGGCTTATTATTTGCAAAGTTATGGATAATTCTGGATTTAGTCTGATTTTAAAGTGTTCTCTCCTTTTCTGAAGTGTTAAAGGAAGGTTTTAATGGTTTAAATGTCACATTCTCATCATCCTAGCAGCTTCATTCACGGTGTAGGCTCTGGTTGTTGGACTGCATTATGGTGGCCTGAGGGAATTTGGTAGTGTGGCCTGGTTTAAACAGACAACACTGCACCACCATTGTGAGAGAGCAGCCATAGAATTACATATAGGGTCTCTGAACGTAGTATTCAGTCTGGTTTAACCAGGCTAGGGTTAACAGCAGTAGTATTACAGTAACTGTGTTAGAGGGGTTAGTCAGTGTATTACAGTAACTGTGTTAGAGGGGTTAGTCAGTGTATTACAGTAACTGTGTTAGAGGGGTTAACAGCAGTAGTATTACAGTAACTGTGTTAGAGGGGTTAGTCAGTGTATTACAGTAACTGTGTTAGAGGGGTTAGTCAGTGTATTACAGTAACTGTGTTAGAGGGGTTAACAGCAGTAGTATTACAGTAACTGTGTTAGAGGGGTTAACAGCAGTAGTATTACAGTAACTGTGTTAGAGGGGTTAGTCAGTGTATTACAGTAACTGTGTTAGAGGGGTTAGTCAGTGTATTACAGTAACTGTGTTAGAGGGGTTAGTCAGTGTATTACAGTAACTGTGTTAGAGGGGTTAACAGCAGTAGTATTACAGTAACTGTGTTAGAGGGGTTAACAGCAGTAGTATTACAGTAACTGTGTTAGAGGGGTTAGTCAGTGTATTACAGTAACTGTGTTAGAGGGGTTAGTCAGTGTATTACAGTAACTGTGTTAGAGGGGTTAGTCAGTGTATTACAGTAACTGTGTTAGAGGGGTTAACAGCAGTAGTATTACAGTAACTGTGTTAGAGGGGTTAGTCAGTGTATTACAGTAACTGTGTTAGAGGGGTTAGTCAGTGTATTACAGTAACTGTGTTAGAGGGGTTAGTCAGTGTATTACAGTAACTGTGTTAGAGGGGTTAGTCAGTGATGTGATGTCACTGCAACCTTGCCGTGCGTCATGAGTTTTTCCTTTGTTGCCACCAGCAATCTATCAAACAGGCGTCCCGAGCTCAGATCCTAGACAAAGCCACAGACTACATCCAGTATATGAGGAGGAAAAACCACACGCACCAGCAGGACATCGACGACTTGAAAAGGCAGAACGCTCTGCTGGAGCAGCAAGGTGAGTATGATGGAGAACATACCGTACCTATGGACCATCTACTGTAGTGTGATTTAGAACATACCGTACCTACGGACCAGCTACTGTAGTGTGATTTAGAACATACCGTACCTACGGACCAGCTACTGTAGTGTGATTTAGAACATACCGTACCTACGGACCATCTACTGTAGTGTGATTTAGAACATACCGTACCTACGGACCATCTACTGTAGTGTGATTTAGAACATACCGTACCTACGGACCATCTACTGTAGTGTGATTTAGAACATACCGTACCTACGGACCAGCTACTGTAGTGTGATTTAGAACATACCGTACCTACGGACCAGCTACTGTAGTATGATTTAGAACATACCGTACCTACGGACCATCTCTACCTGTAGCTTGTGTGTTTGTCTGCTTATGGGCCAAATTTTTACCTTCATTTCTCAATTTCCCTCTTTCCTTCTCACCCCCTTTCTCTATTCTTCCTTCCCTCACTCCCTCTCCTCCTTCCTTCCCTCTCCCCCTCCCTTCCCTCTCCCCCTCCCTTCCCTCTCCCCCCTCCCTTCCCTCTCCCCCTCCCTTCCCTCTCCCCCTCCCTTCCCTCTCCCCCTCCCTTCCCTCTCTCCCTCTCCCCTCCCTCGCTCCCTCTCCCCCTTCCCTCGCTCCCTCCCTCGCTCCCTCTCCCCCTCCCCTCGCTCCCTCTCCCCCTTCCCTCGCTCCCTCTCCCCTTCCCTCGCTCCCTCTCCCCCTTCCCTCGCTCCCTCTCCCCCTTCCCTCGCTCCCTCTCCCCCTTCCTTCGCTCCCTCTCTCCCTTCCTTCGCTCCCTCTCTCCCTTCCTTCGCTCCCTCTCCCCCTTCCTTCCTTCGCTCCCTCTCCCCCTTCCTTCCTTCGCTCCCTCTCCCCCTTCCTTCCTTCGCTCCCTCTCCCCCTTCCTTCCTTCGCTCCCTCTCCCCCTTCCTTCCCTCGCTCCCTCTCCCCTTCCTTCCCTCGCTCCCTCTCCCCTTCCTTCCCTCGCTCCCTCTCCCCCCTTCCTTCCCTCGCTCCCTCTCCCCCCCTTCCTTCCCTCGCTCCCTCTCCCCCCCTTCCTTCCCTCGCTCCCTCTCCCCCCCCTTCCTTCCCTCGCTCCCTCTCCCCCCTTCCTTCCCTCGCCCCCTCTCCCTTCCCTCGCTCCCTCTCCCCCCTTCCTTCCCTCGCTCCCTCCCCCCTTCCTTCCCTCGCTCCCTCCCCTTCCTTCCCTCGCTCCCCTCCCCTTCCTTCCCTCGCTCCCTCCCCTTCCTTCCCTCGCTCCCTCCCCTTCCTTCCCTCGCTCCCTCCCCTTCCTTCCCTCGCTCCCCCCTTCCTTCCCTCGCTCCCCCCCTTCCTTCCCTCGCTCCCCCCCTTCCTTCCCTCGCTCCCCCCCTTCCTTCCCTCGCTCCCCCCTTCCTTCCCTCGCTCCCCCCTTCCTTCCCTCGCTCCCCCCTTCCTTCCCTCGCTCCCCCCTTCCTTCCCTCGCTCCCCCCTTCCTTCCCTCGCTCCCCCTTCCTTCCCTCGCTCCCCCCCTTCCTTCCCTCGCTCCCCCCTTCCTTCCCTCGCTCCCCCCTTTCCTTCCCTCGCTCCCCCTTTCCTTCCCTCGCTCCCCCCTTTCCTTCCCTCGCCCCCCCTTCCTTCCCTCGCCCCCCTTCCCTCGCTCGCTCGCTCCCTCCCTTCCCTCGCTCCCTCCCTCCCCTCGCTCCCTCCCTTCCTCGCTCCCTCCCTCCCCTCGCTCCCTCCCTTCCCTCGCTCCCTCCCTTCCCTCGCTCCCTCCCTCCCTTCCCTCGCTCCCTCCCTTCCCTCGCTCCCTCCCTTCCCTCGCTCCCTCCCTTCCCTCGCTCCCTCCCTTCCCTCGCTCCCTCCCCTCGCTCCCTCCCTTCCCTCGCTCCCTCTCTTCCCTCTCCCTTCCTTCCCTCTCCCTCCCCCTTCCTTCCCTCGCTCCCTCTCCCTCCCCCTTCCTTCCCCCTCTCCCTCCCCTTCCTTCCCCCTCCCTTCCCCCTCTCCCTCCCCCTTCCTTCCCCCCTCTCCCTTCCCCTTCCTGCCCCCTCTCCCTTCCCCTTCCTTCCCCCTCTCCCTTCCCCTTCCTTCCCCCTCTCCCTTCCTTCCCCCTCTCCCTTCCTTCCCTCGCCCCCTTCCTTCCCTCGCCCCCTTCCTTCCCTCGCCCCCTTCCTTCCTCGCCCCTCTCCCCCTCTCCCTCCCCCCCTCTCCCTTCCCTCCTTCCCTCGCCCCCCTCCCTTCCCTCCCCGCCTCCCTTCCCTCGCCCCCTCCCTTCCCTCGCCCCCTCGCCCTTCCCTCCCTTCCCTCGCCCCCTCTCCCTTCCCTCCCTTCCCTCGCCCCCCTCTCCCTTCCCTCGCCCCCCCTCTCCCTTCCCTCGCCCCTCTCCCTTCCCTCGCCCCCTCTCCCTTCCCTCGCCCCCTCTCCCTTCCCTCGCCCCCTCTCCCTTCCCTCGCCCCCTCTCCCTTCCCTCGCTCCCTCTCCCTTCCCTCGCTCCCTCTCCCTTCCCTCGCTCCCTCTCCCTTTCCTCGCTCCCTCTCCCTTTCCTCGCTCCCTCTCCCCCTTCCTTTCCTCGCTCCCTCTCCCCCTTCCTTTCCTCGCTCCCTCTCCCCCTTCCTTTCCTCGCTCCCTCTCCCCCTTCCTTTCCTCGCTCCCTCTCCCCCTTCCTTTCCTCGCTCCCTCTCCCCCTTCCTTTCCTCGCTCCCTCTCCCCCTTCCTTTCCTCGCTCCCTCTCCCCCTTCCTTTCCTCGCTCCCTCTCCCCCTTCCCTCGCTCCCTCTCCTCCATCCTTCCCTCGCTTCCTGTCCTCCATCCTCTTTCCTTTCCTTTTTCTTCCTTTTGTCTATTTCCCTTCTTTCTCCATCCATCTCCTTCTCCCCTGTAGTGCGTGCGCTGGAGAAGGTGAAGGGTTCGACCCAGCTCCAGGCCAGCTACAGTTCTTCAGACAGCAGCCTGTACACCAACCCTAAAGGCAGCGCTGTGTCTGCTTTCGACGGAGGCTCTGACTCCAGCTCAGAGTCCGAGCCAGAGGAACCCCCCGCCCCCAGGAAGAAGCTCCGCGTGGAGGCCAGCTAGAGCGCCAGGCTAGCCCACAGCACCATGCCTGGTGTGGAGGGGTACTGCATCCACGGTTACTGGTCCAGTAGTCAGGACTGCTCCTCTAATTCCCACTACCTTCTCCTCCCTCCATATCTCTGGATGTGCTCTCAGTGGAGAGTGGAGACTCCATCCGTCCCTGCTGATCTGTCTATCCTGACGTCCTTTCATCACGCCGTCCCCTACGGAGGGAGGGAAGCCAGCTGGGAGGAAGAAAAGTAGACTGATTTTTGAATACGACGTGCAAAGCTTCTGTTTTTCCCTGTCGGTTCCTTGCTTCCCTTTCTGACTTCTCTCCCTTTCGTCAACAACTATCCAAAACCCAAAATGAGGAAGCTTCGCTACCTAAAGGACTCAATGCTTTTGTACCCTCTACTGTGTACTCTCTCCTCTCGGCTGAAAACTACGGAGAGGAGAGAGAGAGGCGTACTCCAAGCACTGCTAACATATACTACTTTTGTTTATTTAGTCAATTTATCTTGATAAGAACCTGTTTTTAGAATTTATACACACGCCTAGAAGAGTCATCCTGTTGGTTGGAGAAGCATACCTTCAAAACATTACCACAAAAAAAATATAATTTGATGTAAAAGTGAAACACAAACCCACCTCAGGCCAACAGGATTGCAGATGTTTTCCATTTTGACACATTTGTTAGAAATTAAATATAATCCCCCTTTGTGGAAAATAATTGATGTTATGAAAAAAGATTCCAAAACTTGTATCGTATTTTGTCATTTTGCTTGAACTAGTGAATGAATTTAGGTGGCAGAGCAAAAGTTAGGAATCTCAATAAAAAAAAAAAAAAAAAAAACGTTTATTGATTGGATATTTTCAAGTTCTCAAAAAAAGTGATGCATTTTGTATTCTCACAAATCATTGGAAAATACCAATTTGTCACTTGTAGTTTTCCTTCAAGGTATGAAATAGATATTGAATGTCAAAAGGTAGTTCCCATTTTTTTTCAATATGAGGAGAAAATTAAGTGAATGTGTGGTGAATTACACAGTTAAAATCTTAAATGTCGCCGACTCCAAGAAAAAAAAACAAAGCATTTTGTGTGTCTAGGAAATGTGTATGTATATTTTTCCCATTTGTTCCCCCATTTTTTTAGGGTATAATTAGTGTATACTAAATAGATATTTGATTCCATTCCATGGAAATTACAAGTATGTTGTACATACTGCCAAGAATTGTCTTGCAAGTTGAGGCCTACCTTTACTATGAGACTATAAATAAAACTATTTTATCCTTTAAAAAGTGTTTTTTGTTGTTAATTCTGTATTTTTGTTGCATCCCCTCAGTGAAGTGGACAATATATCCAAGCATTTATGGATTTTATCATCTTTAGAAAAATTTATTTTCTTTTGGTAGATTTGCATCTTATGAATTAGAGATGGCATGCAGTTGTGTGTATTTTAAAGTGGAACGGACACCGTTTTAACTACTTTTGCAGATATGAAACAGACAATCATTGTCTACCAAATTCCCAGTTTATGCTTCAAAACCAACTTTATAAAGAGGTTTTAAAAATAGGTTCTATTTGACTTCAAATTCCATGACATACAGTAACGTGTTGTTGGCAGAAGATGGAAAGTATTCAGACCCTTTGACTTTTTCTACATGTTATGTTACAGCCTTATTCTAAAAGTTGATTAAATTGTTTTTCCCTCAATCAGCACACAATACCCCATAATGACAAGGCAAAAACACGTTTTTAGAATATTTTGCCAATTTATTCAGAATACAAAACGGATATTACATTTACGTAAGTATTCAGACCCTTTCCTTTGTACTTTGTTGAAGCACCTTTGGCAGCGATTACAGCATCAAGTCTTCTTGGGTATGGCGCTACAAGCTTGGCACACCTGTATTTGGGGAGTTTCTCCCATTCTTCTCCGCAGATCCTCTCAAGCTCTGCCAGGTTGGATGGGGAGCGTTACTGCACAGCTATTTTCAGGTCTCTCCAGAGATGTTCGATTGGCTTCAAGTCCGGGCTCTGGCTGGGCCACTCAAGAACATTCAGAGACTTGTCCCGAAGCCACTCATGCGTTGTCTTGGCTGTGTGCTTAGGGTCGTTGTCCTGTTGGAAGGTGAACCTTCGCACCAGTCTGAGGTCCTGAGCGCACTGAAGCAGGTTTTCTTCAAGTATCTCTCTGTACTTTGCTCCGTTCATCTTTGCCTCGATCCTGACTAGTCTCCCAGTCCCTGCTGCCACCACGCTTCACCGTAGGGATGGTGCAAGGTTTCCTCCAGACGTGACGCTTGGCATTCAGACCAGAGAATCTTGTTTCTCATTGCCTTTTGGCAAACTCCAAGCGGGCTGTGCTGCCTTTTTACTGAGGAGTGGCTTCTGTCTGGCCAGTGCCATACAGGCCTGATTGGTGGAGTGCTGCAGAGATGGTTGTCCTCCTGGAAGGTTCTCCCATCTCCACAGAGGAACTCTAGAGCTCTGTCAGTGACCATCAGGTTCTTGGTCACCTCCCTGACCAAGGCCCTTCTCTCCCATTGCTCAGTTTGGCTGGGCGGCCAGCTCTAGGAATAGTGTTGGTGGTTCCAAACATCTTCCATTTAAGAATGATGGAGGCCACTGTGGTCTTGGGGACCTTCAATGCTGCAGACATTTTTTGGTACCCTTCCCCAGATCTGTACCTCGACACAATCCTGTCTTGGAGCTCTACGGACAATTCCTTCAACCTCATGGCCTGGTTTTTGCTCAAACATGCACTAACAACTGTGGGACCTTATATAGACAGGTGTGTGCCTTTCCAAATTATGTCCAATCAATTGAATTTACCACAGGTGGACTCCAATCAAGTTGTAGAAACATCTCAAGGATGGTCAATTTCGAGGCTCATAGCAAAGGGGTTGAATACTTATTACATTTACATCATTTAGCAGACGCTCTTATCCAGAGCGACTGTAAATAAGGTTTTTATTTGTAATACATTTGCAAAAATTTCTAAAAACCTGTTTTCACTTTGTCATTATGGGATATTGTGTGTATGTAGATTGCTGAGGAAAAATATGTATTTAATCCATTTTAGAATAAGGCTGTAACGTAACAAAATGTGGAAAAAGTCAAGGGGTCTGAATACTTTCCAAAGGCACTGTAGTTCAATGCATGATTAATACAATTCACCAATACATTTCTTGGTAGTCCAAAAAATATTGCTGTCAGGTTGTAAATCACAGCTGGCCTGGTACATTGTTTGCTGCCTCCATTCAGGATGCACTGTTTCAGTTTCAATTATTCAATATTTCTAACAAAAACGGAAATGTCAATACAATCAAACTAGCAAGGGCAATGTCCCCTGTAGCTCAGTTGGTAGAGCATGGCGCTTGCAACGCCAGGGTTGTGGGTTCGTTTCCCACGGGGGGCAAGTATGAAAATGTATGCACTCACTAAGTCGCTCTGGATAGCGTCTGCTAAATGACTAAAATGTAAAAATGATCACAAGTCAGTCATAACTTGGCTAGCTAATAGGCTAGCGCATGTCAAACAAGGCCCGCGGGCCGAATAGGACACAAGGGAGTATAAATGAGTCAACAGTTGAGTCATCTACTTTATGAAAGTATAGCCTGATGCGCTGGCATTCGTTGTACAGACACATGCCACAGTCCGGCTTCGGTTTTTAAATATTGTATTGTCCCCAGCACAAGGTGCACCTGTGTAATGATCATGCTGTTTAATTAGTTTCTTGATATGCCACACCTGTCAGGTGGATGGATTATCTTGGCAAAGGAGAAATGCTCACTAACAGGGATGTAAACACATTTCTGCACAATTTGAGCTAAATAAGCATTTCTGTGTGTATTGAACATTTCTGGGATCTTATTTCAGCTCATGAAATCATGGGACCAACACTTTACATGTCGCGTTGATATATCTGTTCAGTATACATAAGTGGACATTATTAAGGGCCATATTTTTCAAATAAAACAATGGCCAGTTTGGGTCGCAGTTTCGGTTTTTTGTCAAGACAAATAGGCTGTCTGGCCCGATAATTCGTTGTTTTTTTCAATATGGTCAGTGCGCTGATTGAGTTTGACACCCCTGGGCTAGTGTATCTATTTATATGTAGCTAGCTATTTATTTAGTAGATAAAAAACACGGAGGCTAACGTTAGCTGGGAGGATGTCATGTCATGTCATTGGAGGAGCCTAACGTTAGCTGGGAGGATGTCATGTCATTGGAGGAGTGGGTGAGTGACCGACTTTTCCCCTCATATCGTTTTTTCATTGGCTACAGCTAGAGATGCTGCAGGTGTCATTTGGTTAGCTCGCAAGAAATGTGAATCGCTTTGCTAGCTATGCTAAACTTGAACGACTTATCCACAGTTAGCATTTATCTTAGTTGTCTATCAAATGTATTTGGCGTCGATCAAATTGGCGGGCAGGCAAGTTCCCATTCAGTTGTCAAAACGTGGGTTGGGACAAGCATGCATGGATGACCATAGAGTGAAATAAAAACAAAAAAGTAATAATATACATATTAACAACTGCAACAGTGATGAATGTCGTTGGGGTGGGGGCAGAGTAAACTCCATAGGGAGAGTAGCAGGTAAGGTAAATGAGAGTTGGGGGGGTTATTTACTGCAGTGTCTTAATTGTCCAAACGCACGGCCGCCTTTCCCCTAACATCAATTTATGAAAATGTGAAAATTACCATATCTCTGCTGGCTTGTCAGAAAATGTGTCATATTCTTCCTGGGGGTGTATATGAACAGATTTTAATAAGATTTCATGTTGCTAAAATGCTGTCAGTTCCACTTTAAAGATAAAGGGGAAAACTATTCAATGTTAACCAATACAAACAGAGCTACATGTTCCTGTGTTGTGTGCTGACAGTCCATCCGCCTAGATGACTTGAGGGTTATTCTGGTTTGTAACCGATGCAGGTAGAGGTGAATTCTGTTCTGTGAGCTGTTCGATGACAAACTGGCCATCAGGGTTGAAGACCGCAAAGAACTGCTTATGTGTCACGGTTAACCCTTTGATTTTCAGAAATTAAAATGGGTGGAGTCAGAGCCATACATTTTAATCTCAATATACGGCTCTGGCTGGAGCTAGTATGAATTACTTGGCATAAACCCCTTTACTCATTGAGGAGCGCATAGGTCGTCCCACAAACGTTCTCCACTGGTAGTGAACATTTGTTATTTTGTTCATTTGCTTTTTTTCTGAACAGCAAGGTGTGTTAGTTACACTATACACTCTACTCTCTACTCTTCTGAAGTAAATAACTCACAGCCACACAAGATTCCAACAATTTTTACTCAGGCCTTTATTTGGACAGCCCTAATTCTGACATTTCTCACAATCCTGTCTTTGACTGCTGTAGACCAGCGCTCAGTCTGTTAGATCCCTGCAAACAGGTGCAGCCCACTCTTTAGCAAGCATACAGTGCAGTACCACTCAACATACAGTTCCCTTAGCCACAGATCTAGGATCAGATTTACCCTACCCTGAATCATTAGCGGAATGGAAAAATATCTGACCCTGTATCAATGGTTGCCTCCTCCAAGATGTATTAAATTAGTTTGAGGGAATCGGTATGTGCCCGTGCTGCAGCTTGGTGATTCTGCACAGTGCCTTGCTTAGGCCCATCTCCTGTAACACTCACATAGACATACCCATACTCTCCATTCTATAAGTGGTTAGGCAGAGGACCCCTCTTTCTGTGCAGGCACGGGGACGGACAGCTGGTGGAAGTGTTGGATGGCCTGGGCCACCTTCTCTGGACAGATGTTGTAGACGGGGTGGCTCGGGGCCTGGAGGGAAACACAGGACAAGAGGTTAGTAAGACCCAAACGAAACGCAACCGGGAGGGGATCTACCTGAATCTGTCCAATAGAAACCCGTTTTCATTGCAAAACGTTTTCCGTTTGGAGTAATCGGTTTACGTTTTGCAACGGTTTCGGACAAATGAATACACCCCTGGGGAGGAACTATTTGAACTTGTCCGATAAGAAACATTTGTTTTTGTAACGGTGTGCCCTAATCAATGAACCCAATCCAGGACTTGTGAGTGGTAGTTTACAGGGGAGAGACAAAATAAAAGACACTGGACAGAAGACAACAAAAATGTAAACAATGCAGCAAAATGCATCCCAGTGACACGCAATGACTATGGCCTAGTATTCAAAAACGTTTTCAGCTCTTGTTTCCTTCTGAAATTAATAAATAACTTTGAAACTCGTTTTCATTTTTTTTTTTTTTATGCGGACAAATACACTGAAGCAAATGCAACCCGTGATATTTTTTGCATTCAAACAGCACTTGAAGCCCAGTCTTACCAGTCTGTTCGCCTCCCGGCCTACGATCAGCTCGTGGTGCAGGTCCGTGTTGCCAAAGTGCTGCGCTACAGACAGACCACTCAGACAGTAACAAGTGTGGTAGAAATCTCTGGATCTGGCAGGAGGGTAGAACATATATATATATTTTTTTACACAAAAATATTATGACAGGTTTTGTTTTTTGCAATCAAAAGTGTCAAAAAAAGGTGTGTGTGTATGTTGTGTGTGTATGTAGTGTGTGTAGTGTGTGTGTGTAGTGTGTGTGTGTAGTGTGTGTGTGTATGTTGTGTGTGTGTGTAGTGTGTGTGTGTGTAGTGTGTGTGTGTATGTAGTGTGTGTAGTGTGTGTGTGTAGTGTGTGTGTGTAGTGTGTGTGTGTATGTTGTGTGTGTGTGTAGTGTGTGTGTGTAGTGTGTGTGTGTATGTTGTGTGTGTATGTAGTGTGTGTAGTGTGTGTAGTGTGTGTGTGTATGTTGTGTGTGTGTGTAGTGTGTGTGTGTAGTGTGTGTGTGTATGTTGTGTGTGTTACGTACTTGCCAGGCTTGTCCAGCAGTCCCCCAGCAGGGTTCTGGCAGCAGAGGAGGATGTACTCCTGCAACGCCTGCTGCTCAAACATCCACTTCTGCAGGCTCAGTGTCGAATCCCCTACACACACACACACACAGGCACATTTTGATTAAACACACATTTACATCTGAAAACATCCTCATAGTTACCACAGACATGTCTTATGAGTCTCCCGAGTGGCGCAGTGGTCTAAGGCACTGCATCACAGTGCTAGCTGTGCCACTAGAGATCCTGGTTCGAATCCAGGCTCTGTCGTTGCCGGCCGCGACCGGGAGACCCATGGGGCGGCGCGCACAATTGGCCCAGCGTCGTCCAGGGTAGGGGAGGGAATGGCCGGCAGGGGATGTAGCTCAGTTGGTAGAGCATGGCGTTTGCAACGCCAGGGTTGTGGGTTCGATAAAATAATGTATGCACTAACTAAGTCGCTCTGGATAAGAGCGTCTGCTAAATGACTAAAATGTAAAATGTAAATGTTATGGAAACACAAAGAGCAACAAAAGTTGAATGGTTCAAGATGCACTCAGAATCTGTCTGTCTGTCCCTGGGGCAGTACCGTAGGGGCAGTACCGTTGGGGCAGTACCGTTGAGGCAGTACCGTAGGGGCAGTACCGTTGAGGCAGTACCGTAGGGGCAGTACCGTTGAGCAGGGGTTACTAAACGTTTTCACTCTGGGCCTCTTCCAGTATTGGGGAACATCCCCCCCATGCATGCGTGCCATGTCTATGTCTATGGGCACAAGCACTTTTCATGACACAAACTGTTCACACCTCTCTTGTTGGTGGAGATAATTTTTGCAGGTTTGAAGCTTATTTCCTGCAATTTTACACATTTTGTCATGAGGCACAAAGAACATTTTGCAGTTTTAAAGCTAATTTTCTTGCTAGTCTATACATTTTGCCATGTCTAATGTGTATTCATGTGATATTTGAGTGACAAAGAAATTACAACAATATCTATGGGCTAGAAAAACGTTAGCTGACATGGGCTAGTTGATCTGGACATTTCTGACAAGTTATAAATGTCTCTCTAAGGGATGCAATGACTAACATGACAAGAGGAACTGATGATGCACTGCCCAATTTGGAAATTGCACCTTGTGCGTTCTACTATTACAACTTTCAAGAGTAAGTTTAATGGCGGACTGAGTTCCTTTAAAAAAGTAAATAAATAATAATAACAATAATATTACAGTACTGCCTTAAGGCAGTGGTTCCCAAACTGTGCCCCCCTCCCCGCCGACCCCTAGGGGGCGTGCCCCACAGTTTGGTCCCCCCGACGACCCCTAGGGGGCGTGCCCCACAGTTTGGTCCCCCCGATGACCCCTAGGGGGCGTGCCCCACCGTTTGGTTCCCCGCGCCCCCCCCCCTGCCGACCCCTAGGGGGCGCGCCCAACAGTTTGGGAACCATTGCCTTAGGGCAATACTGTAATTGTTTCTGTAGTTTTACCTTCTTTGAAGAGAGCTCTGTGTAGCAGGGGCAGCAGCCCGGCCTGCCAGAAGGAATAGCATCCATCCACCAGTTTGTTACAGCGACCCTGGAAGCCTCCCTCGAACCTCATCTGTCTGCTGGCCACCCACCGCTAGGGGAGAGAGGGAGGAGGAGAGAGTGTACAGCAGGAGAGATAGAGGCAGTGAGAGTGAGAAAAGGGAGAAAGCGAGAGAACCTGAGCCCTAGGACCATACGTCAGGACTACCGGGCATGCTGACACCTTGCTGTCCCCAGTCCGCCTGGCCTTGCTGCTATTCCAGTTTCAACTGTTCTGCCTGCGGTTACGAAACCCCTACCTGTCCCAGACCTGCTGTTTTCAACTCTTAATGATCGGCTATGAAAAGCCAACTGAGAGACCTGAGCCCTAGGACCATACGTCGGGACTACCGGCCGTGGTGACTCCTTGCTGTCCCCAGTCCGCCTGGCCTTGCTGCTATTCCAGTTTCAACTGTTCTGCCTGCGGTTATGGAACCCCTACCTGTCCCAGACCTGCTGTTTTCAACTCTTAATGATCGGCTATGAAAAGCCAACTGAGATTTATTCCTGATTATTATTTGACCATGCTTGTCACTTATGAACATTTTTGAACATCTTGGCATGGTTCTGTTATAATCTCCACCCGGCACAGCCAGAAGAGGACTGGCCACCCCTCATAGCCTGGTTCCTCTCTAGGTTTCTTCCTAGGTTTTGGCCTTTCTAGGGAGTTTTTCCTAGCCACCGTGCTTCTACACCTGCATTACTAGCTGTTTGGGGTTTTAGGCTGGGTTTCTGTAAAGCACTTCGAGATATTAGCTGATGTAAGAAGGGCTATATAAAATAAAATTGATTGATTGATTGATTATGGTCACTTATAAAATAACCTTATCACAATGTGAGAAACTGCCAACATTTAACTAACAGTCCCAGCAAGGAAGCCATTTTCTATCCAGCCAGCCAGACAGTGTAAATATAGCTTGGTTCTTAGTGTATAACCAGCCAGCCAGTGTAAATATAGCTTGGTTCTTGGTGTATAACCAGCCAGACAGTGTAAATATAACTTGGTTATTGGTGTATAACCAGCCAGACAGTGTAAATATAACTTGGTTCTTGGTGTATAACCAGCCAGACAGTGTAAATATAGCTTGGTTCTTGGTGTATAACCAGCCACACAGTGTAAATATAACTTGGTTCTTGGTGTATAACCAGCCAGACAGTGTAAATATAGCTTGGTTCTTGGTGTATAACCAGCCAGACAGTGTAAATATAACTTGGTTCTTGGTGTATAACCAGCCAGACAGTGTAAATATATCTTGGTTCTTGGTGTATAACCAGCCAGACAGTGTAAATATATCTTGGTTCTTGGTGTAGAACCAGCCAGACAGTGTAAATATAACTTGGTTCTTGGTGTATAACCAGCCAGACAGTTCAGTGTACACAGTCCTTTATTCTCTTTGAAACCAGCCAGATTATGAAATCCCATGCGTTACCTATCAGAGAGGGGCTAATATGAATTGATATTTGCAAACTGAGAAATTTTGACACGGTTGCTATAGCAACCACTAATTGGAGTCCTTCCAAAGCACAAGGACTGGACTGAAACATTATTGAATTGGTGTAAATACCAGCTGGAGTCCTCAATCCTGTCTGTTGTCATAGGGAGCTGGGTTGGAGAAGATAGCCTAGTGAAAGATACTTTACATTTATTTTTGGTGTGGAGAGGTGTGGACTGATGCAGAGTGGTGTGGTATCAGTGTGGTGTGGAGAGGTGTGGACTGATGCAGAGTGGTGTGGTATCAGTGTGGTGTGGAACAGGTGTGGACTGATGCAGAGTGGTGTGGTATCAGTGTGGTGTGGAACAGGTGTGGACTGATGCAGAGTGGTGTGGTATCAGTGTGGTGTGGAACAGGTGTGGACTGATGCAGAGTGGTGTGGTATCAGTGTGGTGTGGAACAGGTGTGGACTGATGCAGAGTGGTGTGGTATCAGTGTGGTGTGGAGAGGTGTGGACTGATGCAGAGTGGTGTGGTATCAGTGTGGTGTGGAACAGGTGTGGACTGATGCAGAGTGGTGTGGTATCAGTGTGGTGTGGAACAGGTGTGGACTGATGCAGAGTGGTGTGGTATCAGTGTGGTGTGGAACAGGTGTGGACTGATGCAGAGTGGTGTGGTATCAGTGTGGTGTGGAACAGGTGTGGACCAAAATGGCACCCTTGTTTAAAAGTAGTGGACTATTTAGGGGATAGGGTGCCATTTAAGACCTGCAGGCCTCTGACATCTTCTAAACGCTTTACTGTCTCTGGGGATACCACTGATTAAGTCATCTGAATTATCTGTGGACAGGAAGTAGTGACGATCAATCGCTGATAAAGCAATCTGAATTATCTGGGGACAGGAAGTCGTGACATTGGATACCTCTCCGGTTAAACACCGATAAAGTAAACTGAATTATCTGGGCACAGAAAGTAGTGACATGGGATACCTCTGCAGAGAGGGGGACACCGAGTGACATTGGTAGGGTACTGGATGGCTACTACTGAAGACAAAGCTACTGTAGGTATAAGCCTCCCCGGATAACCACTTTTAACTGTGTTAAAACACACTTGAGGCAGTTCTGGATAAGTCCAATTACCAATAGAGAACTGATGTGTAGAGAACTGATGTGGTAGAGAACTCACCAGCAGGGTCTTGAGATCCAGCATGTGCTCCTTCCCCAGGATGACCATGGCAGCCGTCCCACAGAAGGTGTACCCTCCATGGGCCTCCAGCCCCGGGACACCCCCTAGTCCCCCCTCCCAGTTCTGACAGCTGGAGGGAGACAGGAAGGACAAGCAGTAGCAGACAGTGAGTGGGCATTAACTTTCTTTCTATAGAACTGTGTAAACACATGCTCACTACAAAGTTATTTTTCTAAAGTACAGGGGGGACAAATAGGGCTGTGGCGGTCACGAAATTTCGTCAGCCGGTGATTGTCATGCAAATAACTGTCGGTCTCATGGTAATTTACCTTTAATTAACATAAACACATTTAGCATCTCCTGGCTTCCACACATAGCCTACAAGCCACTGATGCAGACCTTTTGGAATATCTACATTTTAAAAAGTCTAATAAATCCATGTAATATAGCCTACACCTTCACAATAAATCCATTATTTATTTTAGACAGGTCTAAAGAAGCATGATATGGAGAAAATGTAGTCTATTTCAGAAGAACATAATAGCATACTCTGAGTTGTCCTTATGTTAGGTCCTGATCTGGCTATGCCATATGGCTGTGGGCTACACTAGTTCATTTAGCAGACAAGATTTGCTTAGAATTCCATGGCATTATTTTATAGTATGAAGAATACAATTGAACAAAGCTGAATAAAATAGAAAGGATATTTTCTCCAAAACGATTTGAGGGAGTGCGCACATGCGGCTATTCTGTGTTGAGCGGTTAACAAATAAATAGGTACTCCTATATGCTTAATTTAGAGTTATTAATGTAACTTTAGTTGTTCTACAAACGTAGGGCTATATTTTTGGATTTTTAATACATTGTAAGGCTGCAATGTATGATGATTTGAAAAAAGTCGCTTGAAAGGCATGAGCTCTGCTTTGTTTTTTGCGCAGGCTGTACACACTTCATCAGTCTCTCATTCACAATTTGACAAGCTCTTGATAAAGCCTCGAATTTCACTGCGGCATCCCATTTGTGTGGCCGTAATGCACCCTAAAAAAAAAGTGGTGTAAAAAAAATCCATGCAGGATCGTTGTGCCCTTGGCCCGGAGTGCTGTGTTGTGCCCTTCTCCCTGAGTGCTGCGCGCTCCAAAGCGTCTCTCACACATGGCTCTCCATCACGTGATCTTTCTCACAGGCTACAAGTGAAGACAGACACATCAGGGACGCAACTGCGCGCGTCCTTATCCAATTCCGAGGTGCATATTGAAGATATTGGAAGAACTGTCCCCATTTACTTTTCGCCAGCCAACAAGATGAGTAACAAACAGCCAAAGCACCAGCCTATGTCAATCTACTATCCCCCATAGTACAAAAGTTGACCTATTCTGTGCGAGAAATAAATATTCCAAACAGTCTGGGACAGTTGTGGGATGCGACAGATCCCAAATTAATACAACCACTAGCATCAAAAAATGTTTTTTGTGCAATGAGGCTGACGCAACAGATCAGAACGTTTAGCTTTAAATGTTGATAAACTATTAGGCTATTTCACATTATAAGCGCAGCAATGCTCACATGGCAGTATGCGATTATGCATGTAATGCTTTTATTATAAAGGTGCATTTGTATGGTGAAAACTTGAAACTCACGCGCTGCGTATGTATGCAAGTTAGGCTCTTCACCCCTTGTAAAGCGGATTAATGTGCTTAATTTTAAGAAGTTCTTTGGCCACTTTAGTTGTGATACAAACCTTATTAAAACATATAGGCCTATGGGCTAGGCTACATGAGGATTAGAAAAAGTCGCAAAAAAAGGCAGTTTCTTATGCTGGGCATCCTTCACAAGTGATAATATATAATTCACAAGTGCTAGGCTAATATTGTCACTCATCAGATTATTCTTGATTTAACCTTGTCTTTACATATACTAAATAATATATGTGTGAAATTTGTTTTGATTTAGAATGGACCATTATCATGCACCTGTCTCAAAACAGGCAGCAGGAAAAAATACATGTCATCTATGCACTTAAATAGCAAATGGAGGACGCTTTTCCCTTGGTTCATTTTCATGCCAGCCAGGTAGGCTATACTCCTGTTGTGAAGATAAGCAATGTGCTTAATATTAGGAAAGTTGAGAAATAAATATAGTAGGCCTAGCCTATAGAAAGCTGATGGGATCCTCCTCTTTTTAGTAGAGGCCATCACTCTCACGCATTTGCATAGCCTATAGAAATGTTGCGCAACATGAGCTCATGGGCTCTCATGAAGTGTTCGATTAGATTTTCGATCACATTTGCATTGATATCTACAAAACCATGGTGCTTGCCTACGGAGCTGTGAGGGGAACGGCACCTCCTTACCTTCAGGCTCTGATCAGACCCTACACCCAAACGAGGGCACTACGTTCATCCACCTCTGGCCTGCTAGCCCCCCTACCTCTACGGAAGTTCCCGCTCAGCCCAGTCAAAGCTATTCGCTGCTCTGGCACCCCAATGGTGGAACAAGCTCCCCCACGACGCCAGGACAGCGGAGTCACTGACCACCTTCCGGAGACACTTGAAACCCTACCTCTTTAAGGAATACCTGGAATAGTATAAAAGTAATCCTTCTACCCCACCTCCCCCATAAAAAATAAATAAAAAAGTGGTTGTCCCACTGGGTATCATAAGTTGAATGGACCGATTTGTAAGTCGCGAAATGACTTAAATGTAAATGTAATGTCAGAGTGACTAGAGGGACAATAGAGTGCTGAGTACCAGGTAGTTAGCAGGTTTGGTAGGCTACTAATGACCATCAGCAGCATCAGAGCTTGGAGAAGCCTAATTACTGTGACTTAAACGGTCACGTGGAATTTGACTGCCTTCATGACTCGTGACCGCCGGTGTGGCGGTAATACCACAGCCCGAGGTCCAAATCCTTGTAACTATTATAGTCAATGAAGACTGACAGCACAACTACACAATTTTTTATAAATGTGATTCAAAGGTTTATTATGAAAAAGGAACTTTACGAACGGTGATAGATGAATTTGTATGTTTATGGTAACGACTGTATGACTGTGTAAACTGTGTTAGTTATAAGGTAGTAATAAACCCGCTAACAGAGAAGGGGGGTTAGAAACTGCTGAGAAAGACATTCCAGGAGGAAGGGGACCTAGAAACTGGTTAATCATTCTATACTGTGGAAATGTACAGGCCGCCTAAATGTGGGCGGAGCTAAGTTCCTTTGTGTGAAGGAATATAAAAAAGACTGTTTTTGGCGGCAGAGTGCTCTCATGAATAAACATGGCTGATCCCTTGCAGACTGGACAATTTCTTTAATTCATTCTTAACTAGAGTCTTACACCCTCTGGGGATCATTCAAAGTTTGAGTATTAGAGATAGAATTCTCGTGACAAAACGGTAGCCAGTTAAATAGCCACAGATGAACTAAATGGTGTGTCTGAGTGAGACGTGTGTGTGGTTGCTCTATACTGCAGTACCTGACGATCCATGTGGGCGTGTCCTGGAACAGTGTGGGTGTCATGATGTTGGTGAGAGACGCCACTGATGCAGCACAGTACGCACTCCTACAACACAGAGAGAGAGGTAGGAGTTAATACACACATCTCTGTCTGCTACCAAGATGGAGATAGATAGTTAAACAGTGAGAAAAACAGAGACACAGAGAGGACAGCAGGGGTGACAGACAGAGAGAGAGAGAGAGAGAGAGAGAGAGAGAGAGAGAGAGAGAGAGAGAGAGAGAGAGAGAGAGAGAGAGAGAGAGAGAGAGAGAGAGAGAGAGAGAGAGAGAGAGAGAGAGAGAGGCAGAGAGAGAGAGAGAGAGAGCAGAGAGAGAGAGGCAGAGAGAGAGAGAGAGAGGCAGAGAGAGAGAGGCAGAGACACAGAGGACAGCAGGGGAGAGGGAGTTTGTTGTTATCAGGTGTCAGCGGTGCTCCAGTCACAGTGAAACTCTGTCGATGGAAGGAAGGCTGCTCAGCTCAGTCTCACCTGACATCCACCTCTCCTCCTACGTGCATCACAAAGGAACCATCTGGCTGTTTCACAGAGAACAGGAAGGAGAGTAGCTTCTCCCTGTGGGGGGGTGGGGGGGGGTGATTAAAAAGACATCACACCTGCCGCTGCTACGGCAACACCTGGGTCATGTTCATTAGTTCAGTAGGCGGTACCATCAGAAACATTTCCTACCTTTTGGGGTTTTAAATTAGGTGTGAGAATATTCTTTTTGTTTTTTTGTTATTGTCTATGATGTAGTAACAGAGGTGACTGTACCTG
The DNA here is from genome assembly GCF_020615455.1 of Coregonus clupeaformis. NCBI lineage: Eukaryota > Metazoa > Chordata > Actinopteri > Salmoniformes > Salmonidae > Coregonus > Coregonus clupeaformis. Next base: position 3,014,511 of record NC_059224.1, on the reverse strand, counting down.
TCTATGATGTAGTAACAGAGGTGACTGTACCTGTCTATGATGTTGTAGTAACAGAGGTGACTGTACCTGTCTATGATGTTGTAGTAACAGAGGTGACTGTACCTGTCTATGATGTAGTAACAGAGGTGACTGTACCTGTCTATGATGTTGTAGTAACAGAGGTGACTGTACCTGTCTATGATGTTGTAGTAAGAGGTGACTGTACCTGTCTATGATGTAGTAACAGAGGTGACTGTACCTGTCTATGTTGTAGTAACAGAGGTGACTGTACCTGTCTATGTTGTAGTAACAGAGGTGACTGTACCTGTCTATGATGTAGTAACAGAGGTGACTGTACCTGTCTATGATGTTGTAGTAACAGAGGTGACTGTACCTGTCTATGATGTAGTAACAGAGGTGACTGTACCTGTCTATGATGTTGTAGTAACAGAGGTGACTGTACCTGTCTATGATGTAGTAACAGAGGTGACTGTACCTGTCTATGATGTTGTAGTAACAGAGGTGACTGTACCTGTCTATGATGTAGTAACAGAGGTGACTGTACCTGTCTATGTTGTAGTAACAGAGGTGACTGTACCTGTCTATGTTGTAGTAACAGAGGTGACTGTACCTGTCTATGATGTAGTAACAGAGGTGACTGTACCTGTCTATGATGTTGTAGTAACAGAGGTGACTGTACCTGTCTATGATGTAGTAACAGAGGTGACTGTACCTGTCTATGATGTTGTAGTAACAGAGGTGACTGTACCTGTCTATGATGTTGTAGTAACAGAGGTGACTGTACCTGTCTATGATGTTGTAGTAACAGAGGTGACTGTACCTGTCTATGATGTTGTAGTAACAGAGGTGACTGTACCTGTCTATGATGTTGTAGTAACAGAGGTGACTGTACCTGTCTATGTTGTAGTAACAGAGGTGACTGTACCTGTCTATGATGTAGTAACAGAGGTGACTGTACCCGTCTATGATGTAGTAACAGAGGTGACTGTACCTGTCTATGATGTTGTAGTAACAGAGGTGACTGTACCTGTCTATGATGTTGTAGTAACAGAGGTGACTGTACCTGTCTATGATGTTGTAGTAACAGAGGTGACTGTACCTGTCTATGATGTAGTAACAGAGGTGACTGTACCTGTCTATGATGTTGTAGTAACAGAGGTGACTGTACCTGTCTATGATGTAGTAACAGAGGTGACTGTACCTGTCTATGTTGTAGTAACAGAGGTGACTGTACCTGTCTATGATGTTGTAGTAACAGAGGTGACTGTACCTGTCTATGATGTTGTAGTAAGAGGTGACTGTACCTGTCTATGATGTTGTAGTAAGAGGTGACTGTACCTGTCTATGATGTAGTAACAGAGGTGACTGTACCTGTCTATGATGTTGTAGTAAGAGGTGACTGTACCTGTCTATGATGTAGTAACAGAGGTGACTGTACCTGTCTATGATGTTGTAGTAACAGAGGTGACTGTACCTGTCTATGATGTTGTAGTAACAGAGGTGACTGTACCTGTCTATGATGTTGTAGTAACAGAGGTGACTGTACCTGTCTATGTTGTAGTAACAGAGGTGACTGTACCTGTCTATGATGTTGTAGTAAGAGGTGACTGTACCTGTCTATGATGTAGTAACAGAGGTGACTGTACCTGTCTATGATGTTGTAGTAACAGAGGTGACTGTACCTGTCTATGATGTTGTAGTAACAGAGGTGACTGTACCTGTCTATGATGTAGTAACAGAGGTGACTGTACCTGTCTATGATGTTGTAGTAAGAGGTGACTGTACCTGTCTATGATGTTGTAGTAACAGAGGTGACTGTACCTGTCTATGATGTAGTAACAGAGGTGACTGTACCTGTCTATGATGTTGTAGTAACAGAGGTGACTGTACCTGTCTATGATGTTGTAGTAACAGAGGTGACTGTACCTGTCTATGTTGTAGTAACAGAGGTGACTGTACCTGTCTATGATGTTGTAGTAACAGAGGTGACTGTACCTGTCTATGATGTTGTAGTAACAGAGGTGACTGTACCTGTCTATGATGTTGTAGTAAGAGGTGACTGTACCTGTCTATGATGTTGTAACAGAGGTGACTGTACCTGTCTATGATGTTGTAGTAAGAGGTGACTGTACCTGTCTATGATGTAGTAACAGAGGTGACTGTACCTGTCTATGATGTTGTAGTAACAGAGGTGACTGTACCTGTCTATGATGTTGTAGTAACAGAGGTGACTGTACCTGTCTATGATGTAGTAACAGAGGTGACTGTACCTGTCTATGTTGTAGTAACAGAGGTGACTGTACCTGTCTATGACGTTGTAGTAAGAGGTGACTGTACCTGTCTATGATGTAGTAACAGAGGTGACTGTACCTGTCTATGATGTAGTAACAGAGGTGACTGTACCTGTCTATGATGTTGTAGTAACAGAGGTGACTGTACCTGTCTATGATGTTGTAGTAAAGAGGTGACTGTACCTGTCTATGATGTTGTAGTAACAGAGGTGACTGTACCTGTCTATGATGTAGTAACAGAGGTGACTGTACCTGTCTATGATGTTGTAGTAAGAGGTGACTGTACCTGTCTATGATGTTGTAGTAAGAGGTGACTGTACCTGTCTATGATGTAGTAACAGAGGTGACTGTACCTGTCTATGATATTGTAGTAAGAGGTGACTGTACCTGTCTATGATGTTGTAGTAAGAGGTGACTGTACCTGTCTATGATGTAGTAACAGAGGTGACTGTACCTGTCTATGATGTTGTAGTAAGAGGTGACTGTACCTGTCTATGATGTTGTATGCCTCCTGGGTGCCGATGATACAGAGTGCGTTGACAGCAGCGTAGCTGGGAGCCAGGTGGGCGGCTTGACCTGGACCTCCAGCAAAACCCCCCGTAGGACTCTGACACTGCGCCAGGAACTTACACACACTGGACGGGGCAGAGGGGGCAATGTCATTTACACACACACACACTGCAAAGCAGATCACATCGCCAGGGGTTACACACGTAAATGCTAAAACTATCAGTTGTTTATATTGTAAACTGAAAAGGCAAAACTGAGCCATCTCAAAGTTGCTTTTGTGTTAGTCTCTTTCACCAAGGTTGAGTCTTGTAGGCAAGGCTACTTTGGTATATGCATGTTTGGCCAGCATCAGAATACAGGGCAGGCTGCATGCATCCACAGTAGGTAGGCAGTTGATCCCTGCACGGGTATGAATTTTAAGCCCGAGCCCTACCCATGCTGGTGACGTTCAGAGGCCCTACCCTACGCAGACCCGATTGCTTCTGCCAAATTTAAGGCCCAGGCCTGCCCGAAACCCCAAATAACTTCCTCCGTTAGTAAATCCATTAGCCGCTCCTCTCCGTCTGTCACTCGCTCCCTCTGCGCAGGCAGCTCGCTCTGCATGCGCTCTGCTCATGGTGCTTTGAGTGTTAGTATCCATAGCAACGGCTATGAAGAGACATGAGAGAGCAGTTAGCTGTTAGCTACTTTAACACTCTAAACTCCGGAAAAACTCAATGAACATTATTATTTTCTCTGAAATAATCTCTCTTGTTTTATATTTGACGGCGTTGAAGCACTTCTGACACCATGTTCTGATCTTAGTCAGATATGACTAATAATAATAATAATAGGATCCTATTATTATTATTATTATTATTATTATTATTATTATATTATTATGACTGTATTGCTCAGCAGAGCACGAGCAAATGGCTCAGCTTCAAAATGTTAGTGATGAATTTAGTGATACCCGAGCCCTGCCAGTACCCTAGTTATTAATGAAAAAAAAAACAAAAAAAAAACAGGCCCTACCCGGCCCTAACCCGATGTACAATATCTGGGCCTGAAGGACTCGGGTAGCAGAGCTCCAGTTGGTTGGCATTATGGTAGAGCAGCGTTGGGGTGGTGTGTGTTGGGACAAGGTGTGCTACATATTTGTTATGTTAGTGTAGCAGTACAGTCGCTGTACTCACTCTGAGGCGATGGCGGTGGGCACAGCTTCCTCAAGCAGCTCCAGACTGTGTAGAATCCAGTAGCACAACCACGGCCTGCTGGCGTCCAGACACTACAGAGAGAACACACACTAGATACTATAGGATCCAGTACCAGAACCACGGCCTGCTGGCGTCCAGACACTACAGAGAGAGAACACACTAGATACTATAGGATCCAGTAGCACAACCACGGCCTGCTGGCGTCCAGACACTACAGAGAGAACACACACTAGATACTATAGGATCCAGTACCAGAACCACGGCCTGCTGGCGTCCAGACACTACAGAGAGAACACACACTAGATACTATAGGATCCAGTACCAGAACCACGGCCTGCTGGCGTCCAGACACTACAGAGAGAACACACACTAGATACTATAGGATCCAGTACCAGAACCACGGCCTGCTGGCGTCCAGACACTACAGAGAGAACACACACTAGATACTATAGGATCCAGTACCACAACCACGGCCTGCTGGCGTCCAGACACTACAGAGAGAACACACACTAGATACTATAGGATCCAGTACCAGAACTACGGCCTGCTGGCGTCCAGACACTACAGAGAGAGAACACACACTAGATACTATAGGATCCAGTACCAGAACCACGGCCTGCTGGCGTCCAGACACTACAGAGAGAACACACACTAGATACTATAGGATCCAGTACCAGAACCACGGCCTGCTGGCGTCCAGACACTACAGAGAGAGAACACACACTAGATACTATAGGATCCAGTAGCACAACCACGGCCTGCTGGCGTCCAGACACTACAGAGAGAGAACACACACTAGATACTATAGGATCCAGTACCAGAACCACGGCCTGCTGGCGTCCAGACACTACAGAGAGAACACACACTAGATACTATAGGATCCAGTACCAGAACCACGGCCTGCTGGCGTCCAGACACTACAGAGAGAACACACACTAGATACTATAGGATCCAGTACCAGAACCACGGCCTGCTGGTGTCCAGACACTACAGAGAGAACACACACTAGATACTATAGGATCCAGTACCAGAACCACGGCCTGCTGGCGTCCAGACACTACAGAGAGAACACACACTAGATACTATAGGATCCAGTACCAGAACCACAGCCTGCTGGCGTCCAGACACTAGAGAGAGAGAACACTAGATACTATAGGATCCAGTACCAGAACCACGGCCTGCTGGCGTCCAGACACTACAGAGAGAACACACACTAGATACTATAGGATCCAGTACCAGAACCACGGCCTGCTGGCGTCCAGACACTACAGAGAGAGAACACACTAGATACTATAGGATCCAGTACCAGAACCACGGCCTGCTGGCGTCCAGACACTACAGAGAGAACACACACTAGATACTATAGGATCCAGTACCACAACCACGGCCTGCTGGCGTCCAGACACTACAGAGAGAGAACACACACTAGATACTATAGGATCCAGTACCAGAACCACGGCCTGCTGGCGTCCAGACACTACAGAGAGAGAACACACACTAGATACTATAGGATCCAGTACCAGAACCACGGCCTGCTGGCGTCCAGACACTACAGAGAGAGAACACACACTAGATACTATAGGATCCAGTACCAGAACCACGGCCTGCTGGCGTCCAGACACTACAGAGAGAGAACACACACTAGATACTATAGGATCCAGTACCAGAACCACGGCCTGCTGGCGTCCAGACACTACAGAGAGAACACACACTAGATACTATAGGATCCAGTACCAGAACCACGGCCTGCTGGCGTCCAGACACTACAGAGAGAACACACACTAGATACTATAGGATCCAGTACCAGAACCACGGCCTGCTGGCGTCCAGACACTACAGAGAGAACACACACTAGATACTATAGGATCCAGTACCAGAACCACGGCCTGCTGGCATCCAGACACTACAGAGAGAACACACACTAGATACTATAGGATCCAGTACCAGAACCACGGCCTGCTGGCGTCCAGACACTACAGAGAGAACACACACTAGATACTATAGGATCCAGTACCAGAACCACGGCCTGCTGGCGTCCAGACACTACAGAGAGAACACACACTAGATACTATAGGATCCAGTACCAGAACCACGGCCTGCTGGCGTCCAGACACTACAGAGAGAACACACACTAGATACTATAGGATCCAGTACCAGAACCACGGCCTGCTGGCGTCCAGACACTACAGAGAGAACACACACTAGATACTATAGGATCCAGTACCAGAACCACGGCCTGCTGGCGTCCAGACACTACAGAGAGAACACACACACTAGATACTATAGGATCCAGTACCAGAACCACGACCTGCTGGCGTCCAGACACTAGAGAGAGAACACACACTAGATACTATAGGATCCAGTACCAGAACCACGGCCTGCTGGCATCTAGACACTACAGAGAGAACACACACTAGATACTATAGGATCCAGTACCAGAACCACGGCCTGCTGGCATCTAGACACTACAGAGAGAACACACACTAGATACTATAGGATCCAGTACCAGAACCACGGCCTACTGGCGTCCAGACACTAGAGAGAGAACACACACTAGATACTATAGGATCCAGTACCAGAACCACGGCCTGCTGGCGTCCAGACACTACAGAGAGAACACACACTAGATACTATAGGATCCAGTACCAGAACCACGGCCTGCTGGCGTCCAGACACTACAGAGAGAACACACACTAGATACTATAGGATCCAGTACCAGAACCACGGCCTGCTGGCGTCCAGACACTACAGAGAGAACACACACTAGATACTATAGGATCCAGTACCAGAACCACGGCCTGCTGGCATCTAGACACTACAGAGAGAACACACACTAGATACTATAGGATCCAGTACCAGAACCACGGCCTGCTGGCGTCCAGACACTACAGAGAGAACACACACTAGATACTATAGGATCCAGTACCAGAACCACGGCCTGCTGGCATCCAGACACTACAGAGAGAACATACACACACTAGATACTATAGGATCCAGTACCAGAACCACGGCCTGCTGGCATCGAGACACTAGAGAGAACACATACACACTTTAGATACTATAGGATCCAGTACCAGAACCACGGCCTGCTGGTGTCTAGACACTAGAGCAGAGTGGGAGAACACCTCTGTTTCATCCCACTAATCAGGGCTAATTCAGACTGAAAACCAGGTGCGTGCATTAACTACCAGTAGATAAAAACACGATGTCGGCCCTGCCAGGTGAAGACCCACTAGAGAGAGAACACAGTCAGATACTGTAGATGGATGGATGGATGATGGATAGATAGATACACAATATATACAGCAGTATGTGGACATCCCTTCAAATTAGTGGATTTGGCTGCCGTTGCTGACAGGTCTATAAAATCGAGCACACAGTCATGCAATCTCCATAGGGAAACATTGGCAGTTGAATGAACTTACTGAAAAGCTCAGTGACTTTCAATGTGTTACCTTCATAGGATGCCACCTTTCAAATTTCTGCCCTGCTAGTGCTGCCCCGGTCAACTGTAAGTGTAAAGCTCGCCGCCATTGGACTTTGGAACAGTGGAAACGCGTTCTCTGGAGTGATGAATCACGCTTCACCATTTGGCAGTCCGACGGACGAATCTGGGTTTGGCGGATGTCAGGAGAACGCAACCTTACCGAATGCATAGTGCCAACTGTAAAGTTTGGTGGAGGATGAATAAGGTCTGGGGCTGTTTTTCATGGTTCGGGCTCGGCCCCTTAGTTACAGTGAAGGGAAATCTTAACGCTACAGCATACAATGACATTCTAGACGATTCTGTGCTTCCAACTTTGTGGCAACAGTTTGCGGAAGGCCCTTTCCTGTTTTTCGGCTTCAGACCAATGCCTATTCTCACTTAAAACATAGTTTTTGGTTTTTAATTTCCATGGTTTTTACACCGGAAGGTGATTATTCAACATTATAATACAGCATAACAGCATATAAAAGTAAACATGCACAATAATGAGAAATGGCAACAGAAATAATTTAGTTATTAGTATTTATTTAATATTAACAGCTGATTTTCCAGAGGGAAGCGAAAAACCAGAAACCCATTTAAGCCAATATGGATAAAAATATCCCTGATCTCTCGTAAGACAATTGCGCAGGCTCCTGGAAAACACACAAATAATCAACATGAACCCATTAACTATTTACATGAAAATGTACATTATCGTTTACTGAAGAAAGGCTTAGTACTATATTACCTGTAAACAAAAAGTGAGTTATCACTAAATATAACATTTACAACCAAATCTACATTCATCAGATATAGTCAACTTTGTAAATACAATTCAGAGATGGCCACAATTGCTCTTGACAAGCTACAGATAGACATACTACACTACAGAGATAATAATAATAATAATAATAATAATAATAATAATAATAATAATATGCCATTTAGCAGACACTTTTATCCAAAGCGACTTACAGTCATGTGCGCATACATTTTTACGTATGGGTGGTCCCGGGGATCGAACCCACTACCCTGGCGTTACAAGCGCCATGCTCTACCAATTGAGCTACAGAGGACCTGTTTTATATTTGACGGGGTTGAAGCACTTCTGACATCATGTTATGATATGTTATCTCCTGAGTGGCGCAGTGGTCTAAGGCGCCGCATCGCAGTGCTAGCTGTGCCACTAGAGATCCTGGTTCGAATCCAGGCTCTGTCGCAGCCGGCCGCGACCGGGAGACTCATGGGCGGCACACAATTGGCCCAGCGTCGTCCAGGGTAGGGGAGGGAATGGCCGGCAGGGATGTAGCTCAGTTGATAGAGCATGGCGTTTGCAACGCCAGGGTTGTGGGTTCGATTCCCACGGGGGGCCAGTATAAAAAAAATACAAAATAAAAATATGTATTCACTAACTGTAAGTCGCTCTGGATAAGAGCGTCTGCTAAATGACTAAAATGTAATGATCTTAGTCAGATATGGACTGTACTGCGCAGCGGAGCTCGAGCAAATGGCTCAGCTTCAACACAGTCAGATAGACAGACAGATACTACAGGGCTAGAAAAACAGTCAACCAGAGACTATAGCAACACATCCTACTGGCTTCAAGACACTACACACGCGTGGGTTGACTCATAATCCGCGGGGCGGCCGGGTTTAGGGTCATTAAATATTGGGCGGGTGGGTGGCGGGCAGGTTGAATAAAGAGAAAACTAAACTTTAAATTAATAAATGTATCATTCTGGTGCAATTCATATCTATAGGCTACAGTTGAAGTCGGAAGTTTACATACACCTTAGCCAAATACATTTCAACTCTGTCTTTCACAATTCCTAGTAAAAAATCTTTCATCACATTCCCGGTGGGGCAGAAGTGCACATACCCTCAATTAGTATTTGGTAGCATTGCCTTTAAATTGTTTAACTTGGGTCAAACATTTCGGGTAGCATTCCACAAGCTTTCCACAATAAGTTGGTTGAATTTTGGCCCATTCCTCCTGACAGAGCTGGTGTAACTGAGTCAGGTTTGTAGGCCTCCTTGCTCGCACACGCTTTTTCAGTTCTGCCCACACATTTTCTATAGGATTGAGGTCAGGGCTTTGTGATGGCCACTCCAATACCTTGACTTTGTTGTCCTTAAGCCATTTTTGCCACAACTTTGGAAGTATGCTTGGGGTCATTGTGCATTTGGAAGACCCATTTGCGACCAAGCTTTAACTTCCTGACTGTCTTGAGATGTTTCTTCAATATATCCACATAATTTTCCTTCCTCATGATGCCATCTATTTTGTGAAGTGCACCAGTCCCTCCTGCAGCAAAGCACCCCCACAGCATGATGCTGCCAACCCCGTGCTTCACGGTTGGGATGGTGTTCTTCGGCTTGCAAACGTCCCCCATTTTTCTCCAAACATAACGATGGTCATTATGGCCAAACAGTTCTATTTTTGTTTCATCAGACCAGAGGACATTTCTCCAAAAAGTACGATCTTTGTCCCCATGTTCAGTTGCAAACCGTAGTCTGGCTTTTTATGGCGGTTTTGGAGCAGTGGCTTCTTCCTTGCTGAGCGGCCTTTCAGGTTATGTCGATATAGGACTTGTTTTACTGTGGATATAGATACTTTTGTACTTGTTTCCTCCAGCATCTTCACAAGGTCCTTTGCTGTTGTTCTGGGATTGATTTGTCTCTAGGAGACAGAACGCATCTCCTACCTGAGCGGTATGACGGCTGCGTGGTCCCATGGTGTTTATACTTGCGTACTATTGTTTGTACAGATGAACGTGGTACCTTTAGGCGTTTGGAAATTGCTCCCAAGAATGAACCAGACTTGTGGAGGTCTACAATATTTTTTCTGAGGTCTTGGCTGATTTCTTTTGATTTTCCCATGATGTCAAGCAAAGAAGCACTGAGTTTTAAAGGTAGGCCTTGAAATACATCCACAGGTACACCTCCAATTGACTCAAATTATGTCAATTAGCCTATCAGAAGCTTCTAAAGCCATTACATCATTTTCTGGAATTTTCAAAGCTGTTTAAAGGCACAGTCAACTTAGTGTATGTAAACTTCTGACCCACTGGAATTGTGATACAGTGAATTATAAGTGAAATAATCTGTAAACAATTCTTGGAAAAATTACTTGTGTCATGCACAAAGTAGATGTTCTAACCGACTTGCCAAAACGATAGTTTTTTTTGTGGAGTGGTTGAAAAACGAGTTTTAATGACTCCAACCTAAGCGTATGTAAATTCGACAGTCACAAGACGGGGACTTCAAAATGGCGCCAAGGGAACTGTACTGTTCAGACGGATTAAATGGAAGAGTAGCCTGAAATCTGGACACTGACTGTAGGTTTGTAACCTCTCACATAAAGTGCATTCGGAAAGTATTCAGACCCCTTGACTTTTTCCACATATTGTTACGTTACAGCCTTATTCTAAAATGGATTAAATAAAAACATTCCTCAAATCTACACACAATACCCCATAATGACAAAGCGAAAACAGGTTTTTAGAAATGTTGCAAATGTATTAAAAATAAAAAACAGAAAATACCTTATTTACATAAGTATTCAGAAAGTTTGCTATGAGACTCGAAATTGAGCTCGGGTGCATCCTGTTTCCATTGATCATCCTTGAGATGTTTCTACAACTTGATTGGAGTCCATCTGTTGTAAACTCAATTGATTGGACTGATTTGGAAAGGCACACACCTGTCTACATAAGGTCCCACAGTTGACAGTGCATGTCAGAGCAAAAACAAAGCCATGAGGTCGAAAGAATTGTCCGTAGAGCTCTGAGACAGGATTGTGTCGAGGCACAGATCTGGGGAAGGGTACCAGAACATTTCTGCAGCATTGAAGGTCCCCAAGAACACAGTGGCCTCCATCACTCTTAAATGGAAGAAGTTTGGAACCACCAAGACTTTTCCTAGAGCTGGCCGCCCGGCCAAAAATAGCAATTGTGGGAGAAGGGCCTTGGTCAGGGAGGTGACCAAGAACCCGATGGTCACTCTGACAGAGCTCCAGAGTTCCTCTGTGGAGATGGGAGAACCTTCCAGAAGGACAACCATCTCTGCATCTCCACCAATCAGGCCTTTATGGTAGAGTGGCCAGATGGAAGCCACTCCTCAGTAAAAGGCACACGACAGCCTGCTTGGAGTTTGCCAAAAGGCACCTAAAGACTCTCAGACCATGAAAAACAAGAGTATCTGGTCTGATGAAACCAAGATTGAACTCTATGGCCTGAATGCCAAGCGTCAAGTCTGGAGGAAGCCTGGCACCATCCCTACAGTAAAGCATGGTGTTGGCAGCATCCTGCTGTGGGGATGTTTTTCAGCGGCAGGGACTGGGAGACTAGTCAGTCTCTGAATGTCCTTGAGTGGCCCAGCCAGAGCCCGGACTTCAACCCGATCGAACATCTCTGGAGAGACCTGAAAATAGCTGTGCAGCGACGCTCCCCTTCCAGCCTGACAGAGCTTGAAAGGATCTGCAGAGAAGAATGGGAGAAACTCCCCAAATACAGGTGTGCCAAGCTTGTAGCGTCATACCCAAGAAGACTCGAGGCTGTAATCGCTGCCAAAGGTGATTCAACAAAGTACTGAGTAAAGGGTCTGAATACTTATGTAAATGTGATATTTCAGTTTTTTTTTGCCAAAATGTCTAAAAACCTGTCTTTGCTTTGTCATTATGGGGTATTGTTTGTAGATTGATAAGGGGGAAAAAACAATTCAATCCATTTTAGAATAAGGCTGTAACGTAACAAAATGTGGAAAAAGTCAAGGGGTCTGAATACTTTCCGAATGTACTGTACCCTAATATAATATTGACTGCTCCATAATTAAGCATTTCATGCAGTAAAATGAAACCCCAAATGTACATTTCGACTCTGGAACAGGACTGGTGAAATATGATTAATTTTTTTAGAAAACACTTTGGTATTTTTTTGAATGGTCTATATCCTGCAAGTTTATCCTACAATGTTTTTGTCAATGCTGAGTCTCAATATATACTGAACAAAAATATAAACGCATCATGCAACAATTTCAAAGATTTTACTGAGTTACAGTTCATATAAGGAAATCAGTCAATTGAAATAAATTCATTAGGCCCTAATCTATGGATTTCACATAACTGGGAATACAGATATGCATCTGTTAGTTACAGATACCTTAAAAAAAAAAAAAGTAGGGGCGAGTCAGTATCAGGTGTGACCACCATTTGCCTCATGCAACGCCATCTCCTTCACATAGAGTTGATCAGGCTGTTGATTGTGGCCTGTGGAATGTTGTCCCACTCCTCTTCAATGGCTGTGTGAAGTTGCTGGTTATTGGCAGGAACTGGAACATGCTGTCGAAGACTTCAATCCAGAGCATCCCAAACATGCTCAATGGGTGACATGTCTGGTGAGGATTCAGGCCATGGAAGAACTGGGACATTTTCAGAATTGTGTACAGATCCTTGCGACATGGACTGTGCATCATCATGCTGAAACATGAGGTGATGGCATCGGATGACAATGGGCCTCAGGATCTCGTCACGGTATCGCCGTGCATTCAAATTGCCATTGATAAAATGCAATTGTGTTCGTTGTCTGTAGCTTATGCCTGCCCATAACATAACCCCACTGCCACCATGGGGCACTCTGTTCACAATGCTGACATCAGCAAACCGCTCGCCCACACGACCCCATACACGTTGTGAGTCCGGTTGGACGCATTGCCAAATTCTCTAAAACCACGTTGGAGGCAGCTTATGGTAGAGCAATTAACATTTAATTATCTGGCAACAGCTCTGGTGGACATTCCTGCAGTCAAAATCAAATCAAACTTTATTGGTCACATACTGTACACACATTTAGCAGATGTTGTTGCGGGTGTTGTTGCGGGTGTAGCAAAATGCTTGTGTTCAATTGCACGCTCACTAAAAACTTGAGACATCTGTGTCATTGTGTTGTTTGACAAAACTGCACATTTTAGAGTGGCCTTTTATTGTCCCCAGCACAGGGTGCACCTGTGTAATGATCATGCTGTTTAATCAGCTTCTTGATATGCCACACCTGTCAGGTGGATGGATTCTCTTGGCAAAGGACAAATGGAGTGGTGAAAAAATGTGGTCCTCTGTAGCTCAGCTGGTAGAGCACGGCGCTTGTAACGCCAAGGTAGTGGGTTTGATCCCCGGGACCACCCATACACAAAAAAAATGTATGCACGCATGACTGTAAGTCGCTTTGGATAAAAGCGTCTGCTAAATGGCATATTATTATTATTATTATTATTCTCTTGGCAAAGGACAAATGCTCACTAACAGGGATGTAAACACATTTGTGCACAACATTTGAGAGAAAAGGTTTTTGTGCGTATGGAAAATTTCTGAGATCTTTATTTCAGCTCATGAAACATTGGACCAACACTTTACATGTTGCGTCTATATTTTTGTTCAATGTAGTTAATCTGTTTTAGATAAAACAGAATTTGGAATATTTAAGAGATTACAAATTGTAATGGGCGGAACATTGGCTCCAAAGTTTGAATTCTTACTGCAACTTAGAAACTATGACGAGGATGCAAGGAGTATGAGGCACATCTTCAGTTCTGACCAATAGCAATGAAGAAGAATATCTTGATTAAATCCACCCCACTTTTCTTTTACTACTAGCACTGACTTTGCTGATAACTACTATATTGAGGAAAAACATACTTACTGTGACTGTAATATGCGGTTGTCTCACCTAGCTATCTTAAGATGAATACAAGTAAGTGGTGGAGATCAGTTCTGAGAGATGACGTAAGCCCTACTTCAGATACATGTCATATATTACATATAGAATGTGGTCATCAATGATGTGCTTTGTGGGAAATACTCTTAGGGAATTAGTACTCATGCAGGCTCAGAGTGTATACAGTTGTCTGCCTGGCAGTAGTCTACATACCTCATAAGCATCAGAGAGATGACGTAATCCTTTCTTCAGGTACTGGTAGTGCTGGTCCCTCAATAGAGTGGGCCTGAGGAGAAAACACAGAGTGGGCCTGAGGAGAAAACACAGAGTGGGCCTGAGGAGAAAACACAGAGTGGGCCTGAGGAGAAAACACAGAGTGGGCCTGAGGAGAAAACACAGAGTGGGCCTGAGGAGAAAACACAGAGTGGGCCTGAGGAGAAAACACAGAGTGGGCCTGAGGCGAAACCACACAGAGTGGGCCTGAGGCGAAACCACACAGAGTGGGCCTGAGGCGAAACCACACAGAGTGGGCCTGAGGCGAAACCACACAGAGTGGGCCTGAGGCGAAACCACACAGAGTGGGCCTGAGGCGAAACCACACAGAGTGGGCCTGAGGCGAAACCACACAGAGTGGGCCTGAGGCGAAACCACACAGAGTGGGCCTGAGGCGAAACCACACAGAGTGGGCCTGAGGCGAAACCACACAGAGTGGGCCTGAGGCGAAACCACACAGAGTGGGCCTGAGGCGAAACCACACAGAGTGGGCCTGAGGCGAAACCACACAGAGTGGGCCTGAGGCGAAACACACAGAGTGGGCCTGAGGCGAAACCACAGAGTGGGCCTGAGGCGAAAACACAGAGTGGGCCTGAGGCGAAACACACAGAGTGGGCCTGAGGAGACAACACAAGAGTGGGCCTGAGGAGACAACACAGAGTGGGCCTGAGGAGACAACACAGAGTGGGCCTGAGGAGACAACACAGAGTGGGCCTGAGGAGAAACCACACAGAGTGGGCCTGAGGCGAAACCACACAGAGTGGGCCTGAGGCGAAACCACACAGAGTGGGCCTGAGGCGAAACCACACAGAGTGGGCCTGAGGCGAAACCACACAGAGTGGGCCTGAGGCGAAACCACACAGAGTGGGCCTGAGGCGAAACCACACAGAGTGGGCCTGAGGCGAAACCACACAGAGTGGGCCTGAGGCGAAACCACAGAGTGGGCCTGAGGCGAAAACACACAGAGTGGGCCTGAGGCGAAACCACAGAGTGGGCCTGAGGAGAAAACACAGAGTGGGCCTGAGGAGAAAACACAAGAGTGGACCTGAGGAGACAACACAGAGTGGGCCTGAGGAGACAACACAGAGTGGGCCTGAGGAGACAACACAGAGTGGGCCTGAGGAGACAACACAGAGTGGGCCTGAGGAGAAAACACAGTGGAAATCTATACATGTACACATAATGGTTGCTAATAGGCTGAGCGCCAGTCTGTTTGTGCTGTCATGCCAACTCCCTGCCATGTATGGCTTGACAACGACAGCAATGGAGTAGGCAAGAGTATAAACAGATCTGGGACCAGGCTACATTATGACTGCTAATGCTATGTTCATTCCATCCTACTGTGGTATGGTCTGTCAAAGGCTGGTCGGACACAATAATCAGCAGCGCCAGAGACGTTGTCGTGGAAACGGCGTGAGTCAGTCAACCTGTTATTGGTTGACTGATAACTACATACAGTATGTGGTGGTTGGGTCGGATGGTTCAAGGCAAACAACAATATGTGTGTGTGTGTGTGTGTGTGTGTGTCTACCAGTTTGAAGATGCAACATATTTTTTTTTGTGAAACAAACAAGAAGTAAGACAAAAAAACAGAACACTTTAGCGTGCATAACTATTCACCCCCCCCAAGGTCAATACTTTGTAGAGCCACCTTTTGCAGCAATTACAGCTGCAAGTCTCTTGGGGTATAAAAAATAATAATAATTGCCCATTCTTCAAGGCAAAACTGCTCCAGCTCCTTCAAGTTGGATGGGTTCTGCTGGTGTACAGCAATCTTTAATTCATACCACAGATTCTCAATTGGATTGAGGTCTGGGCTTGGACTAGGCCATTCCAAGACATTTAAATGTTTCCCCTTAAACCACTCGAGTGTTGCTTTAGCAGTATGCTTAGGGTCATTGTCCTGCTGGAAGGTGAACCTCCGTCCCAGTCTCAAATCTCTGGAAGACAGAAACAGGTTTCCCTCAAGAATTTCCCCTTTATTTAGCGCCATCCATCATTCCTTCATTTCTGACCAGTTTCCCAGTCTCTGTCGATGAAAAACATCCCCAAAGCAATGGCCTTTTTCTGGCCACTCTTCCGTAAAGCCCAGCTCTGTGGAGTGTATGGCTTAAAGTGGTCCTATGGACAGATACTCCAATCTCTGCTGGGGAGCTTTGCAGCTCCTTCAGGGTTATCTTTGGTCTCTTTGTTGCCTCTGATTAATGCCCTCCTTGCCTGGTCCGTGAGTTTTGGTGGGCGACCCTCTCTTGGCAGGTTTGTTGTGGTGCCATATTCTTTCCATTTTTTAATAATGGATTTAATGGTGCTCTGTGGGATGTTCAAAGTTTCTGATATTTTTTTATAACCCAACCCTGATCTGTACTTCTCCACAACTTTGTCCCTGACCTGTTTGGAGAGCTCCTTGGTCTTCATGGTGCCGCTTGATTGGTGGTGCCCCTTGCTTAGTGGTGTTGCAGACTCTAGGGCCTTTCAGAACAGGTGTATATATACTGAGATCATGACACAGACATTATGATAGAGGTCTGGCTGAACTGAAGGCCATGATACATATACACCACCCACTCAACACTGTAGGCTGTTTTGATAAACACTTCTGGGGTATTGTCATGAACATGTCTTCACTAATTTAATAGTACTTGATGACAGTAAATTGTGCTCTGTGCTTATATGCTTACTTACACATATACAGTATATATACACACACACACACACACACACACACACACACACACTATATATATATACAGTGGGGGAAAAAAGTATTTAGTCAGCCACCAATTGTGCAAGTTCTCCCACTTAAAAATATGAGAGAGGCCTGTAATTTTCATCATAGGTACACGTCAACTATGACAGACAAAATGAGAAGAAAAAAATCCAGAAAATCACATTGTAGGATTTTTAATGAATTTATTTGCAAATTATGGTGGAAAATAAGTATTTGGTCACCTACAAACAAGCAAGATTTCTGGCTCTCACAGACCTGTAACTTCTTCTTTAAGAGGCTCCTCTGTCCTCCACTCGTTACCTGTATTAATGGCACCTGTTTGAACTTGTTATCAGTATAAAAGACACCTGTCCACAACCTCAAACAGTCACACTCCAAACTCCACTATGGCCAAGACCAAAGAGCTGTCAAAGGACACCAGAAACAAAATTGTAGACCTGCACCAGGCTGGGAAGACTGAATCTGCAATAGGTAAGCAGCTTGGTTTGAAGAAATCAACTGTGGGAGCAATTATTAGGAAATGGAAGACATACAAGACCACTGATAATCTCCCTCGATCTGGGGCTCCACGCAAGATCTCACCCCGTGGGGTCAAAATGATCACAAGAACGGTGAGCAAAAATCCCAGAATCACACGGAGGGACCTAGTGAATGACCTGCAGAGAGCTGGGACCAAAGTAACAAAGCCTACCATCAGTAACAGACTACGCCGCCAGGGACTCAAATCCTGCAGTGCCAGACGTGTCCCCCTGCTTAAGCCAGTACATGTCCAGGCCCGTCTGAAGTTTGCTAGAGTGCATTTGGATGATCCAGAAGAGGATTGGGAGAATGTCATATGGTCAGATGAAACCAAAATAGAACTTTTGGTAAAAACTCAACTCGTCGTGTTTGGAGGACAAAGAATGCTGAGTTGCATCCAAAGAACACCATACCTACTGTGAAGCATGGGGGTGGAAACATCATGCTTTGGGGCTGTTTTTCTGCAAAGGGACCAGGACGACTGATCCGTGTAAAGGAAAGAATGAATGGGGCCATGTATCGTGAGATTTTGAGTGAAAACCTCCTTCCATCAGCAAGGGCATTGAAGATGAAACATGGCTGGGTCTTTCAGCATGACAATGATCCCAAACACACCGCCCGGGCAACGAAGGAGTGGCTTCGTAAGAAGCATTTCAAGGTCCTGGAGTGGCCTAGCCAGTCTCCAGATCTCAACCCCATAGAAAATCTTTGGATGGAGTTGAAAGTCCGTGTTGCCCAGCGACATCCCCAAAACATCACTGCTCTAGAGGAGATCTGCATGGAGGAATGGGCCAAAATACCAGCAACAGTGTGTGAAAACCTTGTGAAGACTTACAGAAAACGTTTGACCTGTGTCATTGCCAACAAAGGGTATATAACAAAGTATTGAGAAACTTTTGTTATTGACCAAATACTTATTTTCCACCATAATTTGCAAATAAATTCATAAAAAATCCTACAATGTGATTTTCTGGAAAAAAATTTCTCATTTTGTCTGTCATAGTTGACGTGTACATATGATGAAAATTACAGGCCTCTCTCATCTTTTTAAGTGGGAGAACTTGCACAATTGGTGGCTGACTAAATACTTTTTTCCCCCGCTGTATATATGGTCCTGTGTCGTGTGTTCGATTCTTGCTACAAAATGCATTACTGTAAGTCGCTTTGTAAAAAACCTTTTCCACATTTTGTTGTATTGCAACCTGAATTTAAAATGGATTAAATTGAGATTTTGTTTCACTGGCCTCTGGTCCTCTGTAGCTCAGCTGGTAGAGCATGGCGCTTGTAACGCCAAGGTAGTGGGTACGATCCCCGGGACCACCCATACACAAAAAATAAATAAATAAATAAAATAAAATGTATGCACACATGACTGTAAGTCTCTTTGGATAAAAGCGTCTGCTAAATGGCATATTATTTATTTATTATTTACAACATCCCATAATGTCAAAGTGGAATTATGTTTTTAGAAATTGTTACAAATGAATAAGAAATTCAAAGCTGAAATGTCTTGAGTCAATAAAGTATTCAACGCCTTTATCATGACACGGCTAAATAAGTTCAAGAGTAAAGATGTGCTTAACATGTCACATAATAAGGCCACCTATTGGTAGATGGGTAAAAAAAAAAAGACATTGAATATCCCTTTGAGCATGGTGAAGTTATTAATTACACTTTGAATGGTGTATCAATACACCCACTCACTACAAAGATACAGGTGTCCTTCCTAACTCTGGGATCTCACCATAAGGCCATTGGTGACTTTAAAACAGTTTGAGATTAGTGTCTGTGATAGGCGAAAACTGAGGATGGATGAACAACATTGTAGTTACTCCACAATACTAACCTAATTGACATAGTGAAAAGAAGGAAGTCTCTACAGAATACAAATATTCAAAAACATGCACCCTGTTTGCAATAAGGCACTAAAGTAAAACTGCAAAGAATGTGTCAAAGTAATTAACTTTATGTCCTGAATACAAAGCGTTACGTTTGGGGCAAATCCAACACAACACATCACTGAGTACCACTCTTCATATTTTCAAGCATGGTGGTGGCTGCATCATGTTATGGGTATGCTTGTCATCAGCAAGGACTAGGGTGTTGTTGCTGGTTTTTTAATAATAATTTTAAAAAAAAACAGAATAGAGGCAAAATCCTAGAGGAAAACCTGGTTCCGTCTGCTTTATAACAGACACTGGGAGAGGAATTCACCTTTCAGCAGGACAATAACCTAAAACACAAGGACAAATATACACTGGAGTTGCTTAACAAGACGACATTGAACGTTTCTGAGTGGCCGAGTTACAGTTTTGACTTAAATCTGCTTGAAAATCTATGGCAAAACTTGAAAATGGCTGTCTAGCAATGATCAACAACCAACTTGACAGAGCTTGAATAATTTTTTTAAGAATAATGTGCAAATAATGTACAATCCAGGTGTGCAAAGCTCTTAGAGACTTACCCAGAAAGACTCACAGCTGTAATCGCTGCCAAAGGTGATTCGAACATGTATTGCCTCAGGGGTGTGAGATATTTCTGTTTTTCATTTTCAATACATTTGCTAACATTTCTAAAACCATGTTATCACTTTGTGTGTAGATGGGTGAGGAAAAATATTTAATCAATTTTGAATTCAGGCTGTAACACAACAAAATGTGGAATAAGTCAAGGGTATGAATACTTTCTGAAGGCACTATGATTTTCTCACTCTGTCATGGTGGTAAAAACAGGGTTGGTGCTTTAATGGAGAGAAAATGAAAGAAACAAGACATTGCTTTGACGGTCCAGTACTAGTTCTACCTCTGGTCCATTATTACAGCTAGTTCTACCTCTGGTCCATTATTACAGCTAGTACTACCTCTGGTCCATTTATTACAGCTAGTTCTACCTCTGGTCCATTATTACAGCTAGTTCTACCTCTGGTCCATTATTACAGCTAGTACTACCTCTGGTCCATTATTACAGCTAGTTCTACCTCTGGTCCATTATTACAGCTAGTACTACCTCTGGTCCATTTATTACAGCTAGTTCTACCTCTGGTCCATTATTACAGCTAGTACTACCTCTGGTCCATTATTACAGCTAGTTCTACCTCTGGTCCATTATTACAGCTAGTTCTACCTCTGGTCCATTTATTACAGCTAGTTCTACCTCTGGTCCATTATTACAGCTAGTTCTACCTCTGGTCCATTTATTACAGCTAGTTCTACCTCTGGTCCATTATTACAGCTAGTACTACCTCTGGTCCATTATTACAGCTGTCCATAAGGATCTAGGTTTAGGTCTGGTCCTGGGCGTAATTCAGCTGTGCTCTCTCTCTCAGTCAGTCACTGGCCGTGTCCGAATACACATACTTGCGTCCGTTTGAGTATGCAAAAAAATAACATTTAATAGTATGCAACATTTTGAAAATGCTACTCCCGAGTGGCGCAGCTGTCTAAGGCACTGCATCTCAGTGCTAGAGGCGTCACTACAGACCCTGGTTCGGTTCCAGGCTGTATCACAACCGGCCGTGATTGGGAGTCCCATAGGGCGGCGTCCGGGGTAGGCCGTCATTGTAAATAAGAATTTGTTTGCCTAGTTAAATAAAGGTTAAATACATTTGAAAAAATAAAATAAAATGCCCGGATGTCATAGTCATTTCGGCTTTGACAACAGCTGATCATTAGATATCAACAAATAGTGGGAAACAACGCAATCGCGCATTCTCAGTATGCCAAAATATAATTGTTTTGTAGTGTGTGAATTTTCTAAAATCAAGTATGGTTTCAATGCCAGGATGTTGTACTCATCTAAGCTCTTCATCTAGTAGACTTAGATGTACAGTTTTCCTCAATGCATTGGAAGAGGTGGGCTGCGAGTGATAGGCCCTAGTTCTCTTCAAGTAGTCAAACAACAAAACTAGGCTACTTAATTGGGAAGACGCCGAATAGCGAAGCTTCTGCAGTGGTGTTCAAATGCAGACAAAGTCGTAATTGTTCTCCTAAAATGATCACGAGTATTGCATCGTAGGCTGCATCTTTGAAAACAGAAGTCTTATTCGATTTTTTTACCCAAAGTGGATTTCTATTTTCTCATTGAAAAGTGTTTCTTGTTCTCTTGGCCATCGTCAGAGCTTTTAAACTAAGTACTAAACCATCTTTTGATTTCTGACACCGGGGCACCTGGGACTCGCGATGTGGCTAACGTCATTGATGTCATGTTAATCAGGCCTTTTGATTTGAACATGTGGATTGTTTTAGTTTTGTAGGCTAGGCTACCTATAATTATTTAATTTATGGATCAAGCCTTAGCAGTCATTCTGTTTTTCTGTGCAATAGCCTTTTGATTAGAACATTATGTAAGTTTTAATGTGTTTAAGCTATTTGATTGAATAAATAAATAAATATACAGTACCAGTCAAAAGTTTGGACACACCTACTCATTCAAGGGTTTTTCTTTATTTTTTACATTGTAGAATAATAGTGAAGACATCAAAACTATGAAATAACACATGCAATCATGTAGTAACCCAAAAAAGTGTTAAACAAATCAAAATATATTTGAGATTCTTCAAATAGCCACCCTTTGCCTTGATGACAGCTTTGCACACTCTTGGCATTCTCTCAACCAGCTTCACCTGGAATGCTTTTCCAACAGTCTTGAAGGAGTTCCCACATATGCTGAGCACTTGTTGGCTGCTTTTCCTTCACTCTGCTGTCCGACTCATACCAAACCATCTCAATTGGGTTGAGGTCGGGGGATTGTGGAGGCCAGGTCATCTGATGCAGCACTCAATCACTCTACTTCTTGGTAAAATAGCCCTTACACAGCCTGGAGGTGTGTTGGGTCATTGTCCTGTTGAAAAACAAATGATAGTCCCACTAAGCACAAACCAGATGGGATGGTGTATCGCTGCAGAATGCTGTGGTAGCCATGCTGGTTAAGTGTGCCTTGAATTCTAAATAGATTACAGACAGTGTCACCAGCAAAGCACCCCACACCATAGCACCCCCACACCATAACACCTCCTCCTCCATGCTTTACGGTGGGAAATACACATGCGGATATCATCCGTTCACCCACACCGCGTCTCACAAAGACACGGCGGTTTGAACCAAAAATCTCAAATTTGGACTCCAGACCAAAGGACAGATTTCCACCGGTCTAATGTCCATTGCTTGTGTTTCTTGGCCCAAGCAGGTCTCTTCTTCTTATTGGTGTCCTTTAGTAGTGGTTTCTTTGCAGCAATTTGACCATGAAGGCCTGATTCACACAGTCCCCTCTGAACAGTTGATGTTGAGATGTGTCTGTTACTTGAACTCTGTTAAGCATTTATTTGGGCTGCAATTTCTGAGGCTGGTAACTCTAATGCACTTATCCTCTGCAGCAGAGGTAACTCTGGGTCTTCCATTCCTGTGGCGATCCTCATGAGAGCCAGATTCATCATAGTGCTTGATGGTTTTTGCGACTGCACTTGAAGAAACTTTCAAAGTTCTTGACATTTTCCTTATTGACTGACCTTCATGTCTTAAAGTAATGATGGACTGTTGTTTCTCTTTGCTTATTTGAGTTGTTCTTGCCATAATATGGACTTGGTCTTTTATCAAATAGGGCTATCTTCTGTATACCCCCCCTACCTTGTCACAACACAACTGATTGGCTCAAACGCATTAAGAAGGAAAGAAATTCCACAAATTAACTTTTAAGAAGGCACACCTGTTAATTTTAATGCATTCCAGGTGATTACCTCATGAAGCTGGTTGAGAGAATACCAAGAGTGTGCAAAGCTGTCATCAAGGCAAAGGGTGGCTACTTTGAAGAATCTCAAATATAAAATATATTTTGATTTGTTTAACACTTTTTTGGTTACTACATGATTCAATATGTGTTATTTCATAGTTTTGATGTCTTCACTATTATTCTACAATGTAAAATAGTAAAAATAAAGAAAAACCCTGGAATGAGTCGGTGTGTCCAAACTTTTGACTGGTAGTGTATGTGTTACAGCACTTTGGTTTCAATAATAAATATGTTGAAATGGAACCAAATGATATTTTTCTGTATTCAGTCCTTTTTAAATAGGATAGATGGGCTATGGTATAGGTCGAATGTGATAGTCTGCCTATAACCAGCCTGAGTAGGCCTACACTGAGTATACCAACCACCTTCCTAATATTGAGTTGCACCCCCTTTTGCCCTCAGAACAGCCTCAATTCGTCGGGGCATGGACTCTACAAGGTGTCGAAAACGTTCCACAGGGATGCTGGCCCATGTTGACTCCAATGCTTCCCACAGTTGTGTCAAGTTGGCTGGATGTCCTTTGGGTGGTGGACCATTCTTGATACACACAGGAAACTGTTGAGCGTGAAAAAACGGTGCGCCTGGCACCTACTACCACACCCCATTCAAAAGGCACTTAAATCTTTTGTCTTGCCCATTCACCCTCTGAATGGCACACATACACAATCCATGTCTCAAGGCTTAAAAATCCTTCTTTAACCTGTCTCCTCCCCTTCACCTACACTGATTGAAGTGGATTTAACAAGTGACATCAATAAGGGATCATAGCTTTCACCTGGATCCACCTGGTCAGTATGTCATGAAAAGAGCAGTGTACTTAATGTGTTGTACACTCAGAGTATAACTCCATTCCTATTCTATTCATAGTTTAGATCAATTGATCTAATTGGAAATGAGCTATTATTAGGCTGGTTAATGTAATGCATGTCTGTTGAATTTGAAAAACCCACCTGCAATTGGCCCCACCTCCTCAGCCAATCAGGAGCCGCTACTGCATTGCGGCCATTACATACTGCATACTTTTTACTAAACGGTACGTGCTAAATAGTATGAGACAATGAGTACATAGTATGTAGTATGTAGTATGCTTGTAATGGTATTCGGACACGGCCAGTCACTCAGCCGAACCACGCTCTGCACCAGAGCTAGTGTTTGTTCAGAAGGGTGAAACGTTAAGAACCCTGTAGATAACTTGTTCAGAAGGGTGAAACGTTAAGAACGCTGTAGATAACTTCTTCAGAAGGATGAAACGTTAAGAACCCTGTAGATAACTTATTCAGAAGGGTGACACGTTAAGAACCCTGTAGATAACTTATTCAGAAGGGTGACACGTTAAGAACCCTGTAGATAACTTGAACTTCTATGTATCCGTCTTACTCACAGTATTTAGTTGTATGCACAAAATGTTTTTTTTAAATGGCATACAACTTGGACTTGTAATATGTGGTCTAATTTCATGTAAAAGGCATAGCCTAGTAGGATTCAAAGCAATGACAGATTCTCACATACAAGACAAATAGTGTGATCATGTTGAAAACCAGAGAATGAAGCCGAACATTTACTTACTGTGGTAAGCTGTGTATCTGTTTGTAAACACTGATTACTTCTTGAATACTGCGTTCGACTTTTCTCTGGATAACATAAAAGATGTTTGAGTGAGACACACAAAGCAGAACCGAAAATGTGAGCTTCAACAAGGCATGAGAATGACACTGACTGCATGCACACACTATAGTTTTGTTTAAACATCTATGGATGGCAGCAAAACACTACATGATTGGCTAACACTACATGATTTGGTGTCATATCTTTATCATACAAAACATTATCATTATCCAGGATGACAACGTTGAGCAGTTTCTCACCACTCCTGGAGTCGCAGATGTACTTAGCCAGCTAGCTAAAGTTTATTTAATTCAACATCATGTCTGAACCAAAGTGTGACAAAAAAGGCATATGCAAGTGGTTTTAAAGGAACGTCTAAAAACACTTGTTTATGATTGCGCAAATCACTTCTTGGCTCAAATGCGTAGCTAGACAGCGATGTTTGCTAGCTAGCCATGAAAGCTAAAGGGCTAATCTGGCCGTCATGTTCACCTGCTCCACTGAAGTCACCGTCTCCACTCCGTCGTCTGTGAACTTCTCCGCGGAGTGACATTCGCTGAAGCACCGTAACGGTGCGGGTACCCTTTCCATGATTGTTTTGTGTCTTTAGTGCGTTAGATGACAAGTGTATGGTTATTTTCCCTTTCAATTTTTCTCTGATGATCACCAACAAATGCAACACGGCGAGGTTGACATTTACTTCCTGTTAGGTGGGCGGGGTTTCATAATATGCATACGGCAAAGCAGATGGAACAAATTAATCCAAAACGCACCCGTCTCTCTCTCTCTCAATTCAATTATCTCTCGCTCTCGCTCTCTCTCTCTCTCACACACAAACACACACCTAGAACTAGTATTCATTTGCTGTCATATTAGTGCATGGATATTCTGATGAATTCTAAAATACATGCTTAGGGGTAGGGGTAATTTAAGAAAAGTTTGTCAACTCAATCCAACCAGGCCTTATTTATTATGTAGTAAAACTTATACTTGAATCCTTCTGATACGCCTGTAAGCTACTTGGCACATCATAAAACAACATTTATTGTAGAATATAGGAATAAAAGGGATAGGCCAATAGTCCTATTTAATTTAGCTCACTTTATGTAGCCTAGGTCTACTTTGCACAATTACCCTTCATGTTGTAGTTTACTGACAAAAAAATAATAAAGGGGTTTCTTCTGGACTGTCTTGTTACTCCCGCACTTTATCCCCAACTATCTCGTGTGTCGGTGATGTCAAGTGAAAAGCGGATGCTGCCGAGCGCATCCCCGGTCACCGCACCCATCAGAGGAGGAGAGGAGAGGGCTGGGTGGAATCTGGACCCTTCTCTGTAGCTAGTCTTTGTTACCAAAGAGACCGCTCCGCCTGGTTTGATAGACAGAGCTGCTCCCCGGTTTCTCGAAAGAGTATCAAAAGACTTCTTTGCATTTTGGGCAGACATGGGCTGGGGAGTAGGTGGGTTGCTTTTGGGTTTGGAAATTCGTTGCTGAGTTAGCTGTCTGGCTGTTCTTATTTCTAAAACGCTATGGCTAAGCAGTATGATGTGCTCTTCCGACTCCTGCTTCTCGGAGATTCGGGGGTTGGAAAAACATGTTTATTATGCAGATTCACGGACAACGAATTTCACCCGTCTCACATCTCCACAATCGGTAAGACCGCTGCTTTGATGCAATATTTGGGCGGGAAATTGATCAGAATGTACCTAAAAATATCGGAATATCTCTAGGCTAAATAGTCTAATCAAATAGGCTATTGTCGCTGTATCAATTAGCCTATTGAAAAGATCATGTGCATTATTCTACATTTCCTTTGTGCAGAATGTACCAATTTACTATTAGACATTTACAAATAGCCTATTGTGTATTAAAATGAAGTGGCCCCCTCTTTTTCAAAGCACTGTATATTTGTATTGTTTTGCATATCTGAGCGCTGATTACAATACCAATTAGTTTCATTTATAGAAAACAAAAAGCCAGGTGCATGACAAATAAAAACGATAACTTGCAGGGGCATCCACTTGGCAAAACATCAAACTGCACTTATGATGACCAGTAGGCTACAGTTGCCACAGTTGCTACCTGGATAAAGAGTGATACATGGTATGCCACATTGGTTGCTATCTGCAAACTATGAACATGATATTGAATATGTTTATGTTACTTTGAACAAAGTAAAATGCATGAATACATTTTGATTTCAAATGTAAGTAGAGTATTCCAAGAGGCTTTGTAGCCTATGGGACTATCAGCAACTGTCAGAAAAAAATTGGGACACATTTGTCACAAAATGTTTTTGTGAATAGCTGCTTCTTCTACCAGAAGAAAAGCATGTTGTGGGAAAATGTGTCAATTTTACCCACAATTACCTCAACTACCTCGTACCCCTGCACATTGAATTGGTACTGGTACTCCTTGTATATAGACTTACTGTTTTATTGTGTTTCTATTTCCTTTTTTATTTAGCAAATATTTGTCTTACTTTTTTAACTCGGCACTGTTAGAAATGGGTTTGTAAGTAATAATTTCACTGTAAAGTCTACACCTGTTGTATTCGGCACATGTGACCAATAAAATGTGATTTGATTTTTTGATTTGAAATCTATACATAATCTACACATGCCTTGTCATTTTACTGCAATATAATATACATTATAGTTACTAATAGTTCCACTACCACATAAAAGTCATTGCCATGCAAAATAGTGTAATTTAACCTACTCTTCATCCTTGGTGATGGCTTTGCCTCGGCCCAACCCCTGTAGAGAGAGAGAGAGCATTAAAGCAGTAGCTTATTGGGACCCAAACCTTGTTGGGTGCACTACTTTTGTGAGAAAAAAATATATACACTACCGGTGAAAAGTTTTAGAAGACCTACTCATTCAAGGGTTTTTCTTTATTTTTTTTACTCTTTTTTTTAACATTATAGAATAATAGAGAGACATCAAAACTATGAAATAACACATGTGGAATCATGTTAAACAAGTGTTAAACAAATCCAAATATATTTTATATTTGAGATTCTTCAAATAGCCACCCTTTGCCTTGGATGACAGCTTTGCACATTCTTGGCATTCTCTCAACCAGCTTCATGTTTAACACTTTTTGTTTGGTTACTACATGATTCCATATGTGTTATTTCATAGTTTGATGTCTTCTCTATTATTCTACAATGTAGAAAATTGTAAAAAAATAAATAAAATAAAAAAATAAAAAAATTGAATGAGTAGGTGTTCTAAAACTTTTGACCGGTAGTGTATATATATTTTTTAAATTCTGATTTTTCAGGGGGTGCCGCATCATCTTCAACAGCCCTACTTCCCCGCGGCTATGGCATTAAGGCTGCGACTATAGCCTTACATCCCTGGTCCCCCAATACTGTACATGCATGTACTTCAATACAACCTGCTCAGGACATAGTGATTAGTGGAATTCAATACGTTTGCCAGTGTCAGCTTTTCATGTGTTGATAAATCATTCTTAAATTTGAGTACACTAGCAATGCGCATGCCCTGCCCCACCTGAGGATCTGTCTTTTTCAGCCATCTATTTCCTGTGTTTGAGGGGTTCAAAATCCACTTGGCACTTAAATCCAGCTGGATTGATTGCTTTAATTTTACTACTGCGACTCTTTCCTACTCTTGCTTATGCTTATAGGTTTTTTGCCGTTAACGTTACAACCGCGGAACTGTTTGTAATGACCTGTCAAACACAGGCTGAAATGGGCCCATGGAATACGTTGTCTTTCTGTTGCACCAGGGATTTAACACATCATCTGGATACTTACATCACAAGATACTGGATACCATTTTTTGTGGAATAGGAAAAAGTCATAATTTGATACAGTTGAAAATTTAGGAATTAGATGCACTGAAATGAAAGCAATATATGAAAATTAACACTCAGATTATAGTGATATTATGTCTCATCTCGCGAACAATGTAAAGAACACTACATGACCAAAAGTATATGGACACCTGCTCGTTGAAAATCTCATTCCAAAATCATGGGCATTAATATGGAGTTGGTCCCCCCTTTGCTGCTATAACAGCCTCCACTCTTCTGGGAAGACTTTCCACTAGAAGTTGGAACATTGCTGCGGGGACTTGCTTCCATTCAGCCACAAGAGCATTAGTGAGGTCAGGCACTGATGTTGGGCGATTAGGCCTGGCTCGCATTCGGCGTTCCAATTCATCCCAAAGGTGTCGATGGGGTTGAAGTCAGGGCTCTGTGCAGGCCAGTTAAGTTCTTCCACACCGATCTCGACAAACCATTTCTGTAAGGACCTTGCTTTGTGCACGGGGGCATTGTCATGGTGAAACAGGAAAGGGCCTTCCCCAAACTGTTGCCACAAAGTTGGAAGCACAGAATCGTCTCAAATGTCATTGTATGCTGCAGTGTTAAAATGTATCTTCACTGGAACTAAGGTGCCTTGACCGAACCATGAAAAACAGCCCCAGAACATTATTCCTCCTCCTCCAAACTTTACAGTTGGCACTATGCATTGGGGCAGGTAGCATTCTCCTGGCATCCGCCAAACCCAGATTCGTCCTCGGACTGCCAGTTGGTGAAGCGTGATTCATCACTCCAGAGAACGCGTTTCCACTGCCCCAGAGTCCAATGGCGGCGAGCTTTACACCACTCCAGCCGACGCTTGGCATTGCGCATGGTGATCTTATGCTTGTGTGCGGCTGCTCGGCCATGGAAACCCATTTCATTAAGCTCCTGACGAACAGTTCTTGTGCTGACGTTGCTTCCAAGGGCAGTTTGGCGCTCGGTAGTGAATGTTGCAACCCGAGGACAGATAATTTTCACACACTACACGCTTCAGCACTCGGCGGTCCCGTTCTGTGAGCTTGTGTGGCCTAGCACTTCGCGGCTGAGTCGTTTTTGCTCCTAGATGTTTATACTTCACAATACAGCACTTACCGTTGACCGGGGCAGCTTTAGCAGGGCAGAAATTTGACGAACTGACTTGATTTAAAGGTGGCATCCTATTTGAAGGGGTGTCCACATACTTTTGTATATACAGTATAGTGTATCTATAGATAGGTGTAATCTAGAGCCAAGCGTGTAGATGTTCTATTTGAGGGTATTCTGCTATTGACACACTTGTTGAATTATGCAACAGAACGTGACAACAACAGTAATAAGCAGGCAGTCTAGCCAGCGCAGGT
The DNA here is from genome assembly GCF_020615455.1 of Coregonus clupeaformis. Taxonomy (NCBI): domain Eukaryota; kingdom Metazoa; phylum Chordata; class Actinopteri; order Salmoniformes; family Salmonidae; genus Coregonus; species Coregonus clupeaformis. Next base: position 2,984,253 of record NC_059224.1, on the reverse strand, counting down.
GAGTGCAGGTAGGCCTAGTCAGATGAAGTTATTGTGATTGCAGCCCTGTTCCACCCATTTATGCTAATGTATTCATATATGCAAAACACCCTGTGAAGTACGCAAGTTAGGCGCATATCATTTTCTTTATTTTAAACACAAAATATACAATAAATACCATTAGAAAATGTATATATGAGAGAATTCTACCAATTATGATGACTGTTGCTAGAGTACATGATACACATGATCAACATTCTAGGATAGAATTTTGTAAATACTTGGGGAAAGCTCCAATGTCTAGAATTCTATAGTGTTCTCTGCCTAATGTTCTGAACCTGGAGTGTTCTTCATAGAATCACATCCCTAGTGATATCTCTGTGGGTTTCTCTGGCGCAAATAATATTGTGTTCTAGAATATAGTGTTCTGTTCTCTGTTCTCTGTCCACTGTTTCAGCTTGCCCAGCAGGCTACGTCAGATCAAATAACTCTGTAGGGTGCAGGTGCAGCCATGTATTGCTGCCAGGAGTGGAGTGGTGATACGTCTGTCTGTCTGTCTGTCTGCTACAGGACAACAGTGCTTCTGTGCACAGGGCTGCGGATGGCCACTCATGTGCCTGTCTGCTATGGCTATCTCCCAAATGGCACCGTATTCACTATATAGTGCACTACCTTTGACCAGGGCCCAAAGAGCTCTGGTGAAAAGAAGTGCACTATATAGAAAATAGGGTTCCATTTGGGACGCAGCCTTTCTAAGGACCTCTATGGGAGCGCTAACAAACCAAATACAGTCCACAGACTTTGACACAGGCATTGATCCAGACAGACTGACCAACACTGGCTCACACCACTCTGACTATCAAGTGGCTTGCGTGAAAGGATTCACTCCACTTGGCATTTTTCCTATTTTGTTGCCTTACAACCTGGAATTAAAATAGATTTTGGTGGAGTTTGTATCATTTGATTTACACGACATGCCTACCACTTTGAAGATGCAAAATATTTTTTATTGTGAGGCAAACAAGAAATAAGAAAAATAACAGAAAACTTGAGCGTGCATAACCCCCCCCCCCCGCCCAAAGTCAATACTTTGTAGAGCCACCTTTTGCAGCAATGTATAAGCATGGCACATCTAGCCACTGGGATTTTTGCCCATTCTTCAAGGCAAAACTGCTCCAGCTCCTTCAAGTTGGAATTGGTTCCGCTGGTGTACAACAATCTTTAAGTCATACCACAGATTCTCAATTGGATTGAGGTCTGGGCTTTGACTAGGCCATTCCAAGACATTTAAATGTTTCCCCTTAAACCACTCAAGTGTTGCTTTAGCAGTATGCTTAGGGTCATTGTCCTGCTGGAAGGTGAACCTCCATCCCAGTCTCAAATCTCTGGAAGACTGAAACAGGTTTCCCTCATGAATTTCCCTGTATTTAGCGCCATCCATCATTCCTTCAATTCTGACCAGTTTCCCAGTCCCTGCCGATGAAAAACATCCCCACAGCATGATGCTGCCACCACCATGCTTCACTGTGGGGATGGTGTTCTCGGGGTGATGAGAAGTGTTGGGTTTGCGCCAGACATAGCGTTTTCCTTGATGGCCAAAAAGCTCAATTTTAGTCTCATCTGACCAGAGTACCTTCTTCCATATGTTTGGAGAGTTTCCCACATGGCTTTTGGTGAACACCAAATGTGTTTGCTTATTTTTTTCTTTAAGCAATGGCTTTTTTCTGGCCACTCTTCTGTAAAGCCCAGCTCTGTGGAGTGTACGGATTAAAGTGGTCCTATGGACAGATACTCCAGTCTCCGCTGTGGAGCTTTGCAGCTCCTTCAGGGTTATCTTTGGTCTCTTTGTTGCCTCTCTGATTAACGCCCTCCTTGCCTGTTCTGTGCATTTTGGTGGGCGGCCCTCTCTTGGCAGGTTTGTTGTGGTGCCATATTCTTTCCATTTTTTAATAATGGATTTAATGGTGCTCCGTGGGATGTTCAAAATTTCGGATATTTTTTTATAACCCAACACTGATCTGTACTTCTCCACAACTTTGTCCCTGACCTGTTTGGAGAGCTCCTTGGTCTTCATGGTGCCACTTGCTTGGTGGTGCCCCTTGCTTAGGGGTGTTGCAGACTCTGGGGCCTTTCAGAACAGGTGTATATATACTGAGAACATGTGACAGATCATGTAACACTTAGATTGCACACAGGTGGACTTTATTTAAATAATTATGTGACTTCTGAAGGTAATTGGTTGCACCAGATCTTAGTTAGGGGCTTCATAGCACGCACCACTTTTCCGTTATTTATTTTTTAGAATTTTGTTATAGCTGCCTCCATGATTTGTATTTCAGTTTGCCTTAAAATACCGAAGTAGGCCCACATGTCCTAAATAGTGTTGCTATTAATATCTTCAAACACTGAGGATACTTCTGAACACTTGTGTTCATTTCGAGTCCAGACTCCCATCTAAGAGCTGTGACTGTGTGTTTGACAAGGTCTCAGAAACACACAGTCAGGGCTCTATAGATGGGATTCTAGAGTAATAACTATGCCTGCAGTATGCAATTAGACATCTTGTTAATTGAATTATTTAACAAACTATTTCAGTGTCTCTGTGCGTCTCCCAAAATCAAGAAACGGACAGAGTCCCGGTCTGCATAGTCAAAGATGTTTATTCATTGAGAATTCTGCCACAAAATGGTCGTACAATATTTGTATACGCACACGTCATATGAAAATCCCTCCTCTCTGTAGGCAGGCTGTAGTTTTCCACTATAATTGCTCTCCTGACCATCAGTTCACACACACACTTTCTTATCATAGCCTACTCCCTGCATTCCTCAGTTATCGCCGTTCTCACAATATTCTGAACCATGTTTAACAGTTCTCCTTCTTCTTCGCCGTCCGGTCTAACTCCTACTCACGTTGCTAAATAGTAACACAGTGTCATAATCTTTACTGGTCCTACACTCACACATTACCAGGTAGTAGATTCTAACACATCTCACACAGTTTCGGAGTATAATAATTAGTCACTACTAAGAAAGTACTAATCATACTTAAAACAAGAACATTTCACAACTATATTTAAGGGTGGAACATTTAGTCATTACTTTTAACCTGTATATATTTTAATTTCTATATCAATCCACCCTTTGACTAAATTATCCACACTTTAATACACAGAAAATCATTACAATTATTTTTAAACTAGAGATTTATAGTTCTAGGAAAACATCCAGTCTCAAACTATCTGAATCGTCGTCGTCCTCCACCAAGCCTGGTGGATCATATTCTTCATTCCTTAGGTCGGAGTCTGGGATTGGGCCGACTCTTACCTGAGACACACACACACACGCACACACACACACACACACACACACACACTGTCTGGCAGTGTGTTTCTGAGACTCAGCATTTAGGATAGAGTGTTTCCAAGCAGAGGAAGACCGAAAGGCCATTACCACTATTGGCAGAAACACTAAAGGTTAGAGACAGTGATTAATAGGTCAATGCTTAAGTTGACTTATTGATGGGACAATAACGTTCTTCCCTGCGTACCCACAGCCTAACAGACATGTCTCCATCCACAACAGATTCTAGATGTTCAAGCTGTAGACGGCTATAACTAAGGGTGATGCTGTATCTTAGGCCAGCTAGGGCTCAGAGTTTACCTGTCAGGTCGTGTGGTCCGGAGGAACTCCTGCCCCCCTCTTGTTCTGTTAGTTTAGAACTCTAGACCTGAATGCATTTACATTTTACTAATGAATAAGGTTCAGGTTAACATACTATTACCATGTGGTCCTCTGGTTGTCCTCTGTAGCTCAGTTGGTAGAGCATGGCGCATGAAAAGCCAGGATAGTGGGTTTGATTCCCGGGACCACCCATATGTGAAATATATATATGCACTCATGACTGTAAATGGCTTTGGATGAAGCGTCTGCTAAATGGTTTATATATTATATTACCACTTTATTATGTACAACTCCACTGGTCACCACAGTAAGCAGCGACAGCCTGATGGCAGCCAGGATTTAGGAGCCATATTTAATCACACCATCCGTGCATTTAAACTCCCTCTCCTCACCTGAGCGGTCGGCCTTTCAATGACCTGTGAACTCCTTGGAGCCTCTGGCTGTCATATTGGCTGTGAGGGATAGTAGGGTGTGTGTGTGTGTGTGTGTGTGTGTGTCTGCCCTAGATCATGGCTCAATAAGCAGCTCTTCTAACCCACATCCACTATGTCCCTGGCCCATCACCCAACATCAGCCCCCCCACTGTAAGGGTTAAGTGCTGCTCATTACGGGATATATACAATAGGGGGATGCCCTGGACACGGCTCACTGACATAGATAGGATGCGTCCCAAATTGCACCCTATTACCCTTTATAGTGCACTACTTTTGACCAGGACCCATAGGGATCTGGTCAAAACTAGTGCACAATATAGGGTAATCGGGTGCAATTTGGCACGTACCTAGACTTACCCATTCACGGAAATGGTTGGCTAATAGCTACGCTAAGTAGAAACACTGTTGTCAGTTATGTTGAATTAAACTGTTGGGGAGCAATGAACTTAGCTGTAGACCTATTAAATACTATATGACAGTGTGATACAACTCTGGCTAAACACACTGTAAACACTTAAAGCGTTCAACACCATAGTGCCCTCAAAGCTCATCACTAGGCTAAGGATCCTGGGATTAAACACCTCCCTCTGCAACTGGATCCTGGACTTCCTGACTGGCCGCCCCCAGGTGGTAAGGGTAGGTAACAACACATCTGCCACGCTGATCCTCAACACGGGGGCCCCTCAGGGGTGTGTGCTCAGTCCCCTCCTGTACTCCCTGTTCACCCATGACTGCATGGCCAGGCACGACTCCAACACCATCATTAAGTTTGCCGACGACACAACAGTGGTAGGTCTGATCACCGACAATGATGAGACAGCCTATAGGTAGGAGGTCAGAGACCTGGCTGTGTGGTGCCAGGATAACAACCTCTCCCTCAACGTGACCAAGACAAAGGAGATGATTGTAGACTACAGGAAAAAAAAGAGGACTGAGCACGCCCCCATTCTCATCGACGGGGCTGTAGTGGAACAGGTTGAGAGCTTCAAGTTCCTTGGTGTCCACATCACCAACGAACTATCATGGTCCAAACACACCAAGACAGTCGTGAAGAGAGCACGACAAAGCCTATTCCCCCTCAGGAGACTGAAAATATTTGGCATGGGTCCTCAGATCCTCCAAAAGTTCTACAGCTGCACCATCAAGAGCATCCTGACTGGTTGCATCACCGCCTGGTATGGCAACTGCTCGGCCTCCGACCGCAAGGCACTATAGAGGGTAGTGCGTACGGCCCAGTACATCACTGGGGCCAAGCTTCCTGCCATCCAGGACCTCTATACCAGGCGGTGTCAGAGGAAGGCCCTCAAAATTGTCAAAGACTCCAGCCACCCTAGTCATAGACTGTTCTCTCTGCTACCGCACAGCAAGCGGTACCGGAGTGCCAAGTCTAGGTCCAAAAGGCTTCTCAACAGCTTCTACCCCCAAGCCATAAGACTCCTGAACAGCTAATCATGGCTACCCGGACTATTTGCACTGCCCCCCCCCCCCCCCACCCCATATTTTTACGCTGCTGCTACTCTGTTTATTATGTACAGTGGGGAGAACAAGAATTTGATACACTGCCAATTTTGCAGGTTTCCTACTTACAAAGCATGTAGAGGTCTGTAATTTTTATCATAGGTACACTTCAACTGTGAGAGACGGAATCTAAAACAACAATCCAGAAAATCACATTGTATGATTTTTAAGTAATTAATTTGCATTTTATTGCATGACATAAGTATTTGATCACCTACCAACCAGTAAGAATTCCGGCTCTCACAGACCTGTTAGTTTTTCTTTAAGAAGCCCTCCTGTTCTCCACTCATTACCTGTATTAACTGCACCTGTTTGAACTCGTTACCTGTATAAAAGACACCTGTCCACACACTCAATCAAACAGACTCCAACCTCCCCCACAATGGCCAAGACCAGAGAGCTGTGTAAGGACATCAGGGATAAAATTGTAGACCTGCACAAGGCTGGGATGGGCTACAGGACAATAGGCAAGCAGCTTGGTGAGAAGGCAACAACTGTTGCCGCAATTATTAGAAAATGGAAGAAGTTCAAGATGACGGTCAATCACCCTCGGTCTGGGGCTCCATGCAAGATCTCACCTCGTGGGGCATCAATGATCATGAGGAAGGTGAGGGATCAGCCCAGAACTACACGACAGGACCTGGTCAATGACCTGAAGAGAGCTGGGACCACAGTCTCAAAGAAAACCATTAGTAACACACTACGCCGTCATGGATTAAAATCCTGCAGCGCACGCAAGGTCCCCCTGCTCAAGCCAGCGCATGTCCAGGCCCGTCTGAAGTTTGCCAATGACCATGTGGATGATCCAGAGGAGGAATGGGAGAAGGTCATGTGGTCTGATGAGACAAAAATATAGCTTTTTGGTCTAAACTCCACTCGCCGTGTTTGGAGGAAGAAGAAGGATGAGTACAACCCCAAGAACACCATCCCAACCGTTAAGCATGGAGGTGGAAACATCATTCTTTGGGGATGCTTTTCTGCAAAGGGGACAGGACGACTGCACCGTATTGAAAGGAGGATGGATGGGGCCATGTATCGCGAGATCTTGGCCAACAACCTCCTTCCCTCAGTAAGAGCATTGAAGATGGGTCGTGGCTGGGTCTTCCACCATGACAACAACCCGAAACACACAGCCAGGGCAACTAAGGAGTGGCTCCGTAAGAAGCATCTCAAGGTCCTGGAGTGGCCTAGCCAGTCTCCAGACCTGAACCCAATAGAAAATCTTTGGAGGGAGCTGAAAGTCCGTATTGCCCAGCGACAGCCCCGAAACCTGAAGGATCTGGAGAAGGTCTGTATGGAGGAGTGGGCCAAAATCCCTGCTGCAGTGTGTGCAAACCTGGTCAAGACCTACAGGAAACGTATGATCTCTGTAATTGCAAACAAAGGTTTCTGTACCAAATATTAAGTTCTGCTTTTCTGATGTATCAAATACTTATGTCATGCAATTAAATGCAAATTAATTACTTAAAAATCATACAATGTGATTTTCTGGATTTTTGTTTTAGATTCCGTCTCTCACAGTTGAAGTGTACCTATGATAAAAAATTACAGACCTCTACATGCTTTGTAAGTAGGAAAACCTGCAAAATCGGCAGTGTATCAAATAGTTGTTCTGCCCACTGTATGCATATTCACTTTAACTCTACCCACATGTACATATTACCTCAACTAGCCGGTGCCCCCGCACATTGACTCTGCACCGGTACCCCCCTGTTTATATAGCCTCCCTACACTTTTTTGTTGTTGTTTTATTTTACTTTTTTATTAAAAATAAATGCATTGTTGGTTAAGGGCTGTAAGTAAGCACTTCACGGTAATGTCTACACCTGTTGTATTCGGCGCATGTGGCAAATACAATTTGATTTGATTTGATTTGAGTTAATGGGTCTAGTTTGAGTTAACTGCTTATTTTCTTTGCTTACGTGCCCCATGGTGGAGGGTTTCGTTTATTCTCCCTCTCTTCCCCTGTCTTCTGTATGTTTCAGTGCAGCCAATGCAGTTGATAATGGACAAGCTTGCTGTTTGTGTCCAGAGGCATAGAGTGCCCTGAAGACTACATTACTGTGAATGGCTTGGCATGCGTTAGTGAGGAGAATCACACTGATTCACTCATGTGTAGGGTTGCAAAATTCCTGTAACTTTCCCCAAAATTCCCAGGTTTTCCAGAAATCCTGGTTGGTGGATTCTGGGATTTCCTGGTTATTCCCTCCTGAATCTAGGAATCTTCTGACCAGGATTTCTGGAAAACCTGGGAATTTTGGGGGAAAGTTACCGGGATTGTTGCAACCCTAACACTGTGTGACAGATCCCTTCCCTGAGACGTGGCTGTATACTCCTATGGCGTCACTGTCTACAGCCATTTGCATTTGAGTCATGTAGCAGACTCTCTAAGCCTAAACGATTTAAAGTCAGTGCATTCAACTAAGGCAGGTAAGACAACCCACGTAGCACAGTCACAGCCATGTTTTAGGTAAAGACAGGTCCACTCTCCCCAGTGTCCCAGCACCTGTGTGTCCAATATAAAAGCCTGTCTGTCTGAATTAGGCCTACTGTCTACAGCACATGCCTGACGTGTCATCACCTAATCAATCCCAGAATGTCGTGAGCTGTGTTCAAGCTAATTAGACCAGTCACTTCCTTGTACCTATTACAGCCGTATGAAAAAGTTTGGGCACCCCTGACAATTTCCATGATATCCATTTATAAATAATTGGGTGTTTGGATCAGCAATTTCATTTTGATCTATCAAATAACTGATGGACACAGTAATATTTCAGTAGTGAAATTAGGTTTATTGGATTAACAGAACATTTGCAATATGCATCAAAATGAAATTTGGGCACCCCAACAGAAAAATCACATCAATATTTAGTAGAGCCTCCTTTTGCTAAAATAACAGCCTCTAGACACTTCCTATAGCCTCTAATGAGTGTCTGGATTCTGGATGAAGGTATTTTGGACCATTCCTCCTTACAAAACATCTCCACTTCAGTTAGGTTTGATGGTTGCCGAGCATGGACAGCCCGCTTTAAATCATCCCACAGATTCTCAATGATATTCAGGTCTGGGGACTGGGATGGCCATTCCAGAACATTGTACTTGTTTCTCTGCATAAATGCCCGGGTAGATTTTGAGCAGTGTTTTGGGTCGTTGTTGAAATATCCAGCCCCGGCGTAACTTAAACTTAGTGACTGATTCTTCAACATTATTCCCAAGAATCTGCTGATATTGAGTGGAATCCATGCGACCCTCAACTTTAACAAGATTCCCAGTACCGGTACTGGCCACACAGCATGATGGAACCACGACCAAATTTTACTGTGGGTAGCAAGTGTTTTTCTTGGAACGCTGTGTTCTTTTGCCGCCATGCATAACGCCCCTTGTTATGACCAAATAACTCAATCTTTGTTTCATCAGTCCACAGCACCTTATTCCAAAATGAAGCTGGCTTGTCCAAATGTGCGTTTGCATACCTCAAGCGACTCGGTTTGTGGCGTGTGTGCAGAAAAGGCTTCTTCCGCATCACTCTCCCGTACAGCTTCTCCTTGTGCAAAGTGCGCTGAATTGTTGAACGATGCACAGTGACACCATCTGCAGCAAGATTATGTTGTAGGTCTTTGGAGGTGGTCTGTGGGCTGTTTTTGACCGTTCTCACCATCCTTCGCCTTTGCCTCTCCGATATTTGACTTGGCCTGCCACTTCTGGCCTTAACAAGAACTGTGCCTGTGGTCTTCCATTTCCTCACTATGTTCCTCACAGTGGACACTGACAGCTTACATCTCTGCGATAGCTTTTTGTAGCCTTCCCCTAAACCATAATGTTGAACAATCTTTGTTTTCAGGTCATTTGAGAGTTGTTTTGAGGCCCCCATGTTGCCACTCTTCAGAGGAGAGTCAAAGAGAACAACAACTTGCAATTGGCCACCTTAAATACCTTTTCTCATGATTGGATGCACTTGTCTATGAAGTTCAAGGCTTAATGAGCTCACCAAACCAATTGTGTGTTCCAATTAATCAGTGCTAAGTAGTTACAGGTATTCAAATCAACAGAATGACAAGGGTGCCCACATTTTTGCATAGCCTATTTTTCACATCTGATTTAATTTCACACAACTTAATATTGCTACACTAAAAATCTTTGTCTGGACAATACCCCAGTACTCAGCTTTTATTAGAAAATGAATGGCATGCCACTGTGATCATTTTCTGTGACGACAGAGTAAATTGTTATGCAGCCTCAGAGGGGTGCCCAAACTTTTTCATACGACTGTAGCCCTACACAGCTTCTCCGCCTTGCAGATTGTGAAACACTGCCATTCCCTCCCCTACCCTGGGCCAATTCTGCGCCGCCCCATGGGTCTCCCGGTCGCGGCCGGCTACGACAGAGCCTGGATTCGAACCAGGATCTCTAGTGGCACAGCTAGCACTGCGATGCAGTGCCTTAGACCACTGCGCCACTCGGGAGACATATAGTGATGATATTGTAGAGACCCAAAACCTAGCGACCTCGTCAAGAGGTTTGGATCTCTTGGCATAACGGCTAAGGTGTTGGGTTGACAGTCGCTGGACCCAGGTACGAGTCCCTGTTTGGGCTACCCCCCCGGAATTCGCTACAATATGATAACCACTCTCACCTTATACCGGATGGTTGAACGTTACATTGCTTTGATATGTTCAATCGTGTCTTCCATTTGCTTAGGTAGCTGAGCCAACACTTCCCATTAATCTATTCTAGATGACGTCGTAGAAGCATTTACTTTGAAGCTGCACGTCACTCACTGCCAGATCACTGAATGCATGGATGACTCCAAGAGAGAAGCAAAAGGCATGGAAAGATGGAGAGGGAGAGTGAGAAGCATAGAAAGAGGGAGGGGAAGAGAGAGAGAGAGAGAGAGGGAGGGAGAGAGGGAGGGAGGGAGGGAGAGAGAGAGAGAGAGAGAGAGAGAGAGAGAGAGAGGGAGGGAGGGAGGGAGTGAGAGAGAAAGAGAGAGAGAGAGAGAGAGAGGGAGGGAGGGAGAGAGAGGGAGAGAGTGAGGGAGTGAGAGAGAGCGAGAGGGAGAGAGAGAGAGAGAGGGAGGGAGGGAGGGAGGGAGGGAGGGAGGGACCGAGAGAGAGAGAGGGAGAGAGCGAGAGCCTCCGTGTCTGTGTTTTTTCCTGCTTGCACTCCTCCCAGGCAAGGCAAGCCAGTGACCTTTCACTGTGCCACGCTCTGCATACCCCTTCCCTAGTTGCACAGTCCTAGTAGTCACAGTCCTAGTAGTCACAGTCCTAGTAGTCAGACAGTCCCAGTAGTCAGACAGTCCTAGTAGTCAGACAGTCCTAGTAGTCACACAGTCCTTGTAGTCACACAGTCCTAATAGTCAGACAGTCCTAGTAGTCTTAGTATTCACAGTCCTAGTAGTCACACAGTCCTAGTAGCCGGACAGTCCTTGTAGTCACATAGTCCTAGTATTCAGACAGTCCTAGTAGTCACACAGTCCTATTATTCAGACAGTCCTAGTAGTCAGACAGCCCTAGTAGTCAGACAATCCTAGTAGTCAGACAGTCCTAGTAGTCAGACAGTTCTAGTAGTCACACAGTCCTAGTAGTCACACAGTCCTAGTAGTCACACAGTCCTAGTAGTCACACAGTCCTAGTAGTCACACAGCTCTAGTAGTCAGACAGTCCTAGTGGTCACAGTCCTAGTAGTCACACAGTCCTAGTAGTCAGACAGTCCTAGTAGTCAGACAGTTCTAGTTGTCAGACAGTCCTAGTAGTCAGACAGCCCTAGTAGTCACACAGTCCTAGTAGTCACACAGTCCTAGTAGTCAGACAGTCCTAGTAGTCACACAGTCCTAGTAGTCAGACAGTCCTAGTAGTCAGACCGTTCTAGTAGTCAGACAGTTCTAGTAGTCACACAGTCCTAGTAGTCACACAGTCCTAGTAGTCACACAGTCCTAGTAGTCAGACAGTCCTAGTATTCAGACAGTCCTAGTAGTCACACAGTCCTAGTAGTCAGACAGTCCTAGTATTCAGACAGTCCTAGTGGTCACAGTCCTAGTAGTCACACAGCTCTAGTAGTCAGACAGTCCTATTATTCAGACAGTCCTAGTAGTCACACAGTCCTATTATTCAGACAGTCCTAGTAGTCAGACAGCCCTAGTAGTCAGACAATCCAAGTAGTCGCATAGTCCTATTAGTCACATAGTCCTAGTAGTCAGACAGTCCTAGTGGTCACACAGTCCTAGTAGTCACACAGTCCTAGTAGTCACACAGCTCTAGTAGTCAGACAGTCCTAGTAGTCAGACAGTCCTAGTAGTCAGACAGTCCTAGTAGTCAGACAGTTCTAGTAGTCAGACAGTCCTAGTAGTCACACAGTCCTAGTAGTCACACAGTCCTAGTAGTCACACAGTCCTAGTAGTCACACAGTCCTAGTAGTCAGACAGTCCTAGTATTCAGACAGTCCTAGTAGTCACACAGTCCTATTATTCAGACAGTCCTAGTAGTCCCACAGTCCTATTATTCAGACAGTCCTAGTAGTCAGACAGCCCTAGTAGTCAGACAATCCTAGTAGTCGCATAGTCCTATTAGTCACATAGTCCTAGTAGTCAGACAGTCCTAGTGGTCACACAGTCCTAGTAGTCACACAGTCCTAGTAGTCACACAGCTCTAGTAGTCAGACAGTCCTAGTAGTCAGACAGTCCTAGTAGTCAGACAGTCCTAGTAGTCAGACAGTTCTAGTAGTCAGACAGTCCTAGTAGTCACACAGTCCTAGTAGTCACACAGTCCTAGTAGTCACACAGTCCTAGTAGTCACACAGTCCTAGTAGTCAGACAGTCCTAGTATTCAGACAGTCCTAGTAGTCACACAGTCCTATTATTCAGACAGTCCTAGTAGTCACACAGTCCTATTATTCAGACAGTCCTAGTAGTCAGACAGCCCTAGTAGTCAGACAATCCTAGTAGTCACATAGTCCTATTAGTCACATAGTCCTAGTAGTCAGACAGTCCTAGTGGTCACACAGTCCTAGTAGTCACACAGTCCTAATAGTCGGACAGTCCTAGTAGTCTTAGTATTCACAGTCCTAGTAGTCACACAGTCCTAGTAGCCGGACAGTCCTATTAGTCACATAGTCCTAGTAGTCAGACAGTCCTAGTAGTCACACAGTCCTAGTAGTCACACAGTCCTAATAGTTGGACAGTCCTAGTAGTCTTAGTATTCACAGTCCTAGTAGTCACACAGTCCTAGTAGCCGGACAGTCCTATTAGTCACATAGTCCTAGTAGTCAGACAGTCCTAGTAGTCACACAGTCCTAATAGTTGGACAGTCCTAGTAGTCAGACAGTCCTAGTAGTCAGACAGTCCTAGTAGTCAGACAGTTCTAGTAGTCACACAGCCCTAGTAGTCACACAGTCCTAGTAGTCACACAGTCCTAGTAGTCACACAGTCCTAATAGTTGGACAGTCCTAGTAGTCAGACAGTCCTAGTAGTCACACAGTCCTAGTAGTCAGACAGTCCTAGTAGTCAGACAGCCCTAGTAGTCACATAGTCCAGTCCTAGTAGTCACTCAGTCCTAGTAGTCACTCAGTTCTAGTAGTCACACAGCCCTAGTAGTCACACAGCCCTAGTAGTCACACAGTCCTAGTAGTCAGACAGTCCTAGTAGTCACACAGTCCTAGTAGTCAGACAGTCCTAGTAGTCACACAGTCCTAGTAGTCACACAGCCCTAGTAGTCACACAGTCCTAGTAGTCAGACAGTCCTAGTAGTCACACAGTCCTAGTAGTCACACAGTCCTAGTAGTCACACAGTCCTAGTAGTCACACAGTCCTAGTAGTCAGACAGTCCAAGTAGTCACATAGTCCTCATAGTCAGACAGTTCTAGTAGTCACTCAGTCCTAGTAGTCAGACAGTCCTAGTAGTCAGACAGTCCTAGTGGTCACAGTCCTAGTAGTCACACAGTCCTAGTAGTCACACAGTCCTAGTAGTCACACAGTCCTAGTAGTCACACAGTCCTAGTAGTCACACAGTCCTAGTAGTCACACAGTCCTAGTAGTCACACAGTCCTAGTAGTCACACAGTCCTAGTGGTCACACAGTCCTAGTAGTCACACAGTCCTAGTGGTCACACAGTCCTAGTAGTCACACAGTCCTAGTAGTCACACAGTCCTAGTAGTCACACAGTCCTAGTAGTCACACAGTCCTACAGTCTAAGAAAAAAGGGTTCCAAAAGGGTTTTTCGGATGTCCCCATAGGAGAACCGTTTTTGGTTCCACGTAGAACCCTTTTGGGTTTCATGTAGAACCCTCTGTGGAAGGGTTCCTACATTGATCCCAAAAGGGTCGTACATGGAACCCAAAAGGGTTCTACCTGGAACCAAAAAGGGTTCCTCAAAGGGTTCTCCTATGAGGACAGCCGAAGAACCATTTTAGGTTCTAAATAGCACCTTTGTTTCTAAGAGTGTAGTAGTCACACAGCAGGCTGCTTTAATGTTTCAACAGGTGTCTCCGTTTCTCACTGAAGTGGAGTGAACTCCAGGCTTGGCCCAGGCCTGTGTGAGAGTGTCTATGGTGTTTTAGATGAGATGAGTGTCTGAGTGCTGAGACTGTGTTATGCGATCACACGGCAGTTTGAAAAGTCGGCCTATGAGATCGTCTCTAGTCGTCTATCGTGTTTTAGATATGCGTGCCGAGACGAGACTCACTTCGAATGAATACTTTGAAGTATAAAAGCAAAATGTCACATCTATCAGAGTATCTTTCTCATGGGAGGGCCCCGTCAACAGATGAGGTATATGGTATATCACCCACAACTGGCATCTCACTGATTAAGTCTGAGGGTCTGAGAGTGCGTCTACTTGGTCTACAGATCTTTCAGTGCCAAGGTCCTTATCAAGAGAACACACTGCAGTTTAAAAGCAGTATTTCTGTCATCTACGCTGCTCATTGTCATGGGAGGGCCTGCTTAGGCTCACTAGAGGAGGAACATAACTGAAGAAAAACACACATGCAGGGCATCTCTCTCAGTGTTTAAGTCTGAGTATCTGAGGGACTGAGTATTGATTTGCCACAGTTAACCCTTCACTGGAGTGGAGCCCTACATAATGAGTAATGGTTTGTGAGTCTTTTAGCTTTTTGTTGGGTTCATTGGTTAGAGCTGTTTATTGATTTACCTGGGATTATTGTGGTGTTTAAATGCCATTTATGTTTACCTACGTATTAGTCTGAGATTGTATTTCAGATCGGGGGAAAACATATTAGTCTAATAGTTTAGGATTGAAAACAGAAGAGAAAATCTCACCTCACCTTGCCCCGCCGTACCTCACCTTGCCCCCCCCTTACCTCACCTTGCCCCGCCGTACCTCACCTTGCCCTCCCTTACCTCACCTTGCCCCGCCGTACCTCACCTTGCCCCCCCTTACCTCACCTTGCCCCGCCGTACCTCACCTTGCCCCCCCCTTACCTCACCTTGCCCCGCCGTACCTCACCTTGCCCCCCCTTACCTCACCTAACATATTAGTCTAATAGTTTAGGATTGAAAACAGAAGAGAAAATCTCACCTCACCTTGCCCCGCCCGTACCTCACCTTGCCCCCCTTACCTCACCTTGCCCCGCCGTACCTCACCTTGCCCCCCCCTTACCTCACCTTGCCCCGCCGTACCTCACCTTGCCCCCCCCTTACCTCACCTTGCCCTGCCGTACCTCACCTTGCCCCCCCCTTACCTCACCTTGCCCCGCCGTACCTCACCTTGCCCCCCCCTTACCTCACCTTGCCCCCCACTTACCTCACCTTGCCCCCCCATTACCTCGCCTTGCCCCCCCCTTACCTCACCTTGCCCCCCATTACCTCGCCTTGCCCCCCCTTACCTCACCTTGCCCCCCCTTACCTCACCTTGCCCCCCCTTACCTCACCTTGCCCCCATTACCTCGCCTTGCCCCCCCTTACCTCACCTTGCCCCCCATTACCTCGCCTTGCCCCCCTTACCTCACCTTTCCCCCCCCTTACCTCACCTTGCCCCGCCGTACCTCACCTTGCCCCCCCTTACCTCACCTCACCTTACCTCGCCTCATCTCCACACATTAAATAGGATGAATTAATCTGAGGTTTCCATAGTCACAATATTGACTTGTCTGTTCCTCTTCTCAGGAGTCGATTTCAAAATGAAGACGCTAGAGATAGATGGCATCAAAGTGCGGATACAGATATGGTAAGCCAGAGCAGCTGCATTCATATTTTACATTTACATCTTAGTCATTTAGGAGACACTCTTGTTCAGGCTTACCCTCTACTGCTGCTTACAAACTGGACACTAAACAAGTCTGACAAAGGAGATCCCCCCCCCCATCTGTAGTACACGAAGCCCTTTGCAATGACTCGTATCTCAAGATAAAAAACCTTTTGAACTCACAAAGATCCACCGTGGGATCGAAACATTGTCTGATATTATCACTATTCACTGCCTGTTTCCTCATTTTCGAAGAGAGGGTGTTTGACATTTGATTTCTTCCAGGGACACAGCAGGACAGGAGAGATATCAGACCATCACTAAGCAGTACTACAGACGAGCACAGGTAAGATACCTACTCTTCCTCAGGATATTGTAGGTAAGAGGTCAGATCAGGTAAGATAATGTTACTGAAGCTCTACTCTACTCTCTCTTTAGTCTAGTCCACCAGCTGGATCTGGCCATTAGCCTGGAGACAAGGTTACTCTCCCTTCTAAACATGCAGTGCACTAGTAGCTAAAGCTGCAGATATACTGTAGGTATGGTGGGTTGCGTTTAGCACAGTTTCCTGGTGCTAGTTAATGTCATAGTAACAGTTTCCTGGTGCTAGTTAGTGTCATAGTAACAGTTTCCTGGTGCTAGTTAATGTCATAGTAACAGTTTCCTGGTGCTAGTTAATGTCATAGTAACAGTTTCCTGGTGCTAGTTAGTGTCATAGTAACAGTTTCCTGGTGCTAGTTAATGTCATAGTAACAGTTTCCTGGTGCTAGTTAATGTCATAGTAACAGTTTCCTGGTGCTAGTTAATGTCATAGTAACAGTTTCCTGGTGCTAGTTAATGTCATAGTAACAGTTTCCTGGTGCTAGTTAATGTCATAGTAACAGTTTCCTGGTGCTAGTAAGTGTCATAGTAACATTTTCCTGGTGCTAGTTAGTGTCATAGTAACCATTTCCTGGTGCTAGTTAGTGTCATAGTAACAGTTTCCTGGTGCTAGTTAATGTCATAGTAACAGTTTCCTGGTGCTAGTTAGTGTCATAGTAACAGTTTCCTGGTGCTAGTTAATGTCATAGTAACAGTTTCATGGTGCTAGTTAATGTCATAGTAACAGTTTCCTGGTGCTAGTTAATGTCATAGTAACAGTTTCCTGGTGCTAGTTAATGTCATAGTAACAGTTTCCTGGTGCTAGTTAATGTCATAGTAACAGTTTCCTGGTGCTAGTAAGTGTCATAGTAACATTTTCCTGGTGCTAGTTAGTGTCATAGTAACAGTTTCCTCCTAACCACCCTTATCACCCATGGATACTAGACTATGTGGTGTTGCTGTGACAACCATAACAGAATCAGATGACATGTTTCCTCTCCTCTCCTCTCCTCTCCTCTCCTCTCCTCTCCTCTCCTCTCCTCTCCTCTCTTCAGGGTATCTTCCTGGTTTACGACATCACGAGTGAGCGATCCTTCCAGCACATCATGAAGTGGGCCAGCGATGTGGACGAGGTGAGATCAAGGGGGTCAGGGCAAAATGTTTATAGCGGCACAGGTGCTTTTGTCAAATCAGACTGAGTGACTCACTCTGTCTCTCTCTCTCTTCTCTCTCTGTCCCTCACTCCCTCCCTCCCCTGCTCTATCCCTCCCCCTCTCTCCCCGTCTCCCTCTCTCCCCATCCCTCCCTCTCTCTCAGTATGCTCCTAATAACATCCAGAAGATCCTCATAGGGAACAAGTCAGACGGGGAGGAGAAGAGGCTGGTAGCTACAGAACAGGGAAACAAGCTGGCCAAGGACTATGGGATGGACTTCTTTGAGACGAGTGCCTTCACCAACTATAACATCACAGAGGTAATTGGCTGACAGCTCCTGTACAAACACTGTGTATGGCCACCTGTATGTCACAGGCCAAAGCCAAGCACCACAGCCAGACTACCGGTATGCAAACTATTGATGACGGTATAATGGAACAACATTTCATCCTTAGGCACTTTGTCTTAGTCTGTATTACCCAGAGTCCAAGTGGTATATACAGTGATACATACAGTGATATACAGTACCAGTCAAAAGTTTTAGAACACCTACTCATTCAAGGGTTTTTCTTTATTTTTTACTATTTTCTATATTGTAGAATAATAGTGAAGACATCAAAACTATGAAATAACACATATGGAATCATGTAGTAACCAAAAAAGTGTTAAACAAATTAAAATGTATTTTATATTTGAAATTCTTCAAAGTAGCCACCCTTTGCCTTGATGACAGCTTTGCACACTCTTGGCATTCTCTCAACCAGCTTCATGAGGAATGCTTTTCCAACAGTCTTAAAGGAGTTCCCACATATGCTGAGCACGTGTTGGCTGCTTTTACTTCACTCTGCGGTCCAACTCATCACAAACCATCTCAATTGGGTTGAGGTCAGGTGATTGTGGAGGCCAGGTCATCTGATGCAGCACTCCATCACTCTCCTTGGGCAAATAGCCCTTACACAGCCTGTAGGTGTGTTTTGGGTCATTGTCCTGTTGAAAAACAAATTATAGTCCCACTAAGCGCAAACCAGATGGGATGGCGTATCGCTGCAGAATGCTGTGGTAGCCATGCTGGTTAAGTGTGCCTTGAATTCTAAATAAATCACAGACAGTGTCACCAGCAAAGCACCCCCACACCATCACACCTCCTCCTCCATGCTTCATGGTGGGAACCACACATGCAGAGATCATCCGTTCACCTACTCTGTGTCTCACAAAGACACGGCGGTTGGAACCACAAATTTGGACTCATCAGACCAAAGGACAGATTTCCACCAGTCTGATGTACATTGTTTGTGTTTCTTGGCCCAAGCAAGTCTCTTCTTCATATTGTTGTCCTTTAGTAGTGGTTTCTTTGCAGCAATTCGACCATGAAGGCCTGATTCACGCAGTCTCCTCTGAACAGTTGATGTTGAGATGTGTCTGTTACTTGAACTCTGTGAAGCATTTATTTGGGCTGCAATTTCTAAGACTGGTAACCCTAATGAACTTATCCTCTGCAGCAGAGGTAACTCTGGGTCTTCCTTTCCTGTGGCGGTCCTCATGAGAGCCAGTTTCATCATAGCACTTGATGGTTTTTGCAACTGCAATTGAAGAAACTTTCAAAGTTCTTGAAATGTTCCATATTGACTGACCTTCATGTCTTAAAGTAATGATGGACTGTCATTTCGCTTTGGTTATTTGAGCTGTTCTTGCCATAATATGGACTTGGTCTTTTACCAAATAGGGCTATCGTTTGTATACCACCCCTACCTTGTCACAACACAATTGATTGGCTCAAACACATTAAGAAGGAAATAAATTCCACAAATGAACTTTTAACAAGGCACACCTGTTAATTGAAATGCATTCCAGGTGACTACCTCATGAAGCTGGTTGAGAGAATACCAAGAATGTGTAAAGCTGTCATCAAGGCAAAGGGTGGCTATTTGAAGAATCTCAAATATAAAATATATTTTGATTTGTTTAACACTTTTTTGGTTACTACATGATTCCACATGTATTATTTCATAGTTTTGATGTATTCACTATTATTCTACAATGTAAAAAATAGTAAAAATAAAGAAAAACCCTGAATGAGTAGGTGTGTCCAAACTTTTGATTGGTACTGTATATACAGTTGAATTCGGAAGTTCACGTACACCTTAGCCAAACACATTTAAACTCAGATTTTCACAATTCCTGACATTTAATCGTAGTAAAAAAAGTTTGCAACTGCACATGGGGATAAAGATCGTACTTTTTGGAGAAATGTCCTCTGGTCTGATGAAACAAAAATAGAACTGTTTGGCCATAATGACCATCGTTATGTTTGGAGAAAAAAGGGGGTTGCTTGCAAGCCGAAGAACACCATCCCAACCGTGAAGCACGGGGGTGGCAGCATCATGCTGTGGGGGTGCTTTGCTGCAGGAGGGACTGGTGCACTTCACAAAATAGATGGCATCATGAGGAAGGAAAATTATATGGATATATTGAAGCAACATCTCAAAATATCTGTCAGGAAGTTAAAGCTTGGTCGCAAATGGGTCTTCCAAATGGACAATGACTCCAAGCATACTTCCAAATTTGTGGCAAAATGGCTTAAGGACAACAAAGTCAAGGTATTGGAGTGGCCATCACAAAGCCCTGACCTCAATCCTATAGAAAATGTGTGGGCAGAACTGAAAAAGTGTGTGTGGGCAAGGAGGCCTACAAACCTGACTCAGTTACACCAGCTCTGTCAGGAGGAATGGGCCAAAATTCCCCCAACTTATTGTGGGAAGCTTGTGGAAGGCTACCCGAAATGTTTGACCGAAGTTAAACAATTTAAAGGCAATGCTACCAAATCCTAATTGAGTGTATGTAAACTTCTGACCCACCGGGAATGTGATGAAATAAAATAAAAGCTGAAATAAATAATTCTCTCTACTATTACTCTGACATTTCACATTCTTAAAATAAAGTGGTGATAATAACTGATCCTAAGACAGGGAATTTTTACTAGGATTAAATGTCAGGAATTGTGAAAAACTGAGTTTAAATGTATTTGGCTAAGTTGTATGTAAATTCCGACTTCAACTGTATATGTATGATATATTCAGTGATATATACAGTGATACATACAGGGATATATATTCAGTGATGTATTCAGTGATATATATTAGGTGATACATACAGGGATATATATTCAGTGATGTATTCAGGGATATACACTATATGGTCAAAAGTATGTGGACACCTGCTCATCGAACATCTCATTCCAAAATCACAGGCATTAATATGGAGTTGGTCCCCCCTTTGCTGCTATAACAGCCTCCACTCTTCTGGGAAGGCTTTCCACTAGATGTTGGAACATTGCTGCGGGGACTTGCTTCCATTCAGCTACAAGAGCATTAGTGAGGTCGTGCACTGATGTTGGGCGATTAGGCCTGGCTCGCAGTTGGCGTTCCATTTCATCCCAAAGGTGTTCGATGGGGTTGAGATCAGGGCTCTGTGCAGGCCAGTCAAGTTCTTCCATAACGATCTCAACAAACCATTTCTGTATGGACCTCGCTATGTGCACAGGAGCATTGTCATGCTGAAACAGGGAAGGGCCTTCCCCAAATTGTTGCCACAAAGTAGGAAGCACAGAATCGTCTAGAATGTCATTGTATGCTGCAGTGTTAAGATTGCCCTTCACTGGAACTAAGGGGCCTAGCCCGAACCATGAAAAACAGCCCCAGACAATTATTCCTCCTCCACCAAACTTTACAGTTGGCACTATGCATTGGGGCAGATAGCGTTCTCTTGGCATCTACCAAACCTAGATTTGTCTGTTGGACTGCCAGATGGTGAAGCGTGATTCATCACTCCAGAGAACGCGTTTCCACTGCTCCAGAGTCCAATGGCGGCGAGCTTTACACCACTCCAGCCGATGCTTGGCATTGCGCATGGTGATCTTAGGCTTGTGTGCTGCTGCTCTGCCATGGAAACCCATTTCATGAAGCTCCCGACGAACAGTTCTTGTGCTGACGTTGCTACCAGAGGCAGTTTGGAACTCAGTAGTGAGTGTTGCAACCGAGGACAGACTTCAGCACTCGGCGGTCCCGTTCTGTGAGCTTGTGTGGCCTATCACTTCGCGGCTGAGCCGTTGTTGCTCCTAGACGTTTCCGCTTCGTCAAATTTCTGCCCTGCTAGAGCTTCCCCGGTCAACTGTAGGTGCTGTTATTGTGAACTGACTTGTTGGAATGGTGGCATCCTGTGACGGTGCCACGTTGAAAGTCACTGAGCTCTTCAGTAAGGCAAATGTTTGTTTATGGAGATTGCACGGCTGTGTGCTCAATTGGGGAAAAAAGTATTTAGTCAGCCACCAATTGTGCAAGTTCTCCCACTTAAAAAGATGAGAGAGGCCTGTAATTTTCATCATAGGTACACGTCAACTCATGACAGACATATTGAGATTTTTTTTCCCAGAAAATCACATTGTAGGATTTTTAATGAATTTATTTGCAAATTATGGTGGAAAATAAGTATTTGGTCACCTACAAACAAGCAAGATTTCTGGCTCTCACAGACCTGTAACTTCTTCTTTAAGAGGCTCCTCTGTCCTCCACTCGTTACCTGTATTAATGGCACCTGTTTGAACTTGTTATCAGTATAAAAGACACCTGTCCACAACCTCAAACAAGTCACACTCCAAACTCCACTATGGCCAAGACCAAAGAGCTGTCAAAGGACACCAGAAACAAAATTGTAGACCTGCACCAGGCTGGGAAGACTGAATCTGCAATAGGTAAGCAGCTTGGTTTGAAGAAATCAACTGTGGGAGCAATTATTAGGAAATGGAAGACATACAAGACCACTGATAATCTCCCTCGATCTGGGGCTCCACGCAAGATCTCACCCCGTGGGTCAAAATGATCACAAGAACGGTGAGCAAAAATCCCAGAACCACACGGGGGACCTAGTGAATGACCTGCAGAGAGCTGGGACCAAAGTAACAAAGCCTACCATCAGTAACACACTACGCCGCCAGGGACTCAAATCCTGCAGTGCCAGACGTGTCCCCCTGCTTAAGCCAGTACATGTCCAGGCCCGTCTGAAGTTTGCTAGAGTGCATTTGGATGATCCAGAAGAGGATTGGGAGAATGTCATATGGTCAGATGAAACCAAAATATAACTTTTTGGTAAAAACTCAACTCGTCGTGTTTGGAGGACAAAGAATGCTGAGTTGCATCCAAAGAACACCATACCTACTGTGAAGCATGGGGGTGGAAACATCATGCTTTGGGGCTGTTTTTCTGCAAAGGGACCAGGACGACTGATCTGTGTAAAGGAAAGAATGAATGGGGCCATGTATCGTGAGATTTTGAGTGAAAACCTCCTTCCATCAGCAAGGGCATTGAAGATGAAACGTGGCTGCGTCTTTCAGCATGACAATGATCCCAAACACACCTCCCGGGCAACGAAGGAGTGGCTTCGTAAGAAACATTTCAAGGTCCTGGAGTGGCTTAGCCAGTCTCCAGATCTCAACCCCATAGAAAATCTTTGGATGGAGTTGAAAGTCCGTGTTGCCCAGCGACAGCCCCAAAACATCACTGCTCTAGAGGAGATATGCATGGAGGAATGGGCCAAAATACCAGCAACAGTGTGTGAAAACCTTATGAAGACTTACAGAAAACGTTTGACCTGTGTCAACAAAGGGTATATAACAAAGTATTGAGAAACTTTTGTTATTGAGCAAATACTTATTTTCCACCATAATTTGCAAATAAATTCATTAAAAATCCTACAATGTGATTTTCTGGATTTTTTTTTCTCATTTTGTCTGTCATAGTTGACGTGTACCTATGATGAAAATTACAGGCCTCTCATCTTTTTAAGTGGGAGAACTTGCACAATTGGTGGCTGTGTAAATACTTTTTTCCCCACTGTACAGGGATATAAATACAGTGATATATACATAAAACAGATTTGCACTAACAGTTTCCCCTCTCTGTTATCCTTGTGCCCATTTCACCACCCCTCCACCCCTAGTCCTTCACACGATTGGCTGAGCAGGTCTTGGCAGCCAATAAGAAGGACCTGGACCTCCTAAGGGCGTCGGTCACAGACGAGCTCAACCTCGCCGCCCTGGAGGAGGAGGAGGGCATCACAAACAGGGCCGCCGCCTCACAGAAGGGCTGCTGGTGTTAAGGACTGGGCCTGGTCAAAAGTAGTGCACTATGTAGGGAATAGGGTGAGAAAAGTAGTGCACTATGTAGGGAATAGGGTGAGAAAAGTAGTGCACTTTGTAGGGAATAGGGTGAGAAAAGTAGTGCACTATGTAGGGAAAAGGTTGAGAAAAGTAGTGCACTTTGTAGGGAATAGGGTGAGAAAAGTAGTGCACTATGTAGGGAATAGGGTGAGAAAAGTAGTGCACTATGTAGGGAATAGGGTGAGAAAAGTAGTACACTATGTAGGGAATAGTGACAAAAGTAGTGCACTTTGTAGGGAATAGGGTGAGAAAAGTAGTGCACTATGTAGGGAAAAGGGTGAGAAAAGTAGTGCACTTTGTAGGGAATAGGGTGAGAAAAGTAGTGCACTATGTAGGGAATAGGGTGAGAAAAGTAGTACACTATGTAGGGAATAGAGTGACAAAAGTAGTGCACTATGTAGGGAATAGGGTGAGAAAAGTAGTGCACTTTGTAGGGAATAGGGTGAGAAAAGTAGTGCACTATGTAGGGAATAGGGTGAGAAAAGTAGTGCACTATGTAGGGAATAGGGTGAGAAAAGTAGTACACTATGTAGGGAATAGTGACAAAAGTAGTGCACTATGTAGGGAATAGGGTGAGAAAAGTAGTGCACTATGTAGGGAATAGGGTGAGAAAAGTAGTGCACTTTGTAGGGAATAGGGTGACACTTCATGTTAAACCTGATTACCGTAGCCGATTGCCTTTCTACCATTGTAGGTGGTGTACTGGCGTTTGGTAGGTTTTTACATGGTCTTTTTCACTGTAGTTGATAGGTTTTGCCACAGGAGGGTGCTACTGATACATGCTGCATTATATACGAAGCATACAGTATTTAGAGTACATTGCAGGGCTGTTGATAAAGTGGTCACGACACATTATGCTGTGCTACCGGGGCTGCGTCTCAAATGATCCTCCATTCCCTTTATACTACACTGCTTGACTCTGCTCAGACCTACTGCGCTATAGGGAATAGACCGTTGTTTGTGGTGCAACCAATGTTCCATTTAGTTTCAGCCTTGCCATTTTGTTTCTCAAGGCAACTTTCCATGAAAATGTGCATAAAATTCCTAGTTTAAGAGAACAGTGAGAATTAATTTAATGTATTACCATTACAGGCCTGTATAAAGTGTTGACATTTGATTTTGATGGTCTAAAATATTCCCTCTGTGATTCTATCTATGATGACGTATTTTGTTTACTTCCGTTTTATGTCATATTATCCACTAGTTTTGATGTCATATTATCCACTAGTAAGCTGCTGTTTCCCGGAGTAGCCTATTGAAAACTCCAGACTAGCAACAGACCAGCAAGAGATCTGCATGCGTCCAAACATCAAGCCTCATCTTTTTCTTTCCTGCAACTTCAATGAAGTTAATTATTCAACTGATCATTCATTATACACTTATTTTAGCATATGACCAGAGTGGTCTGATGTTAGGAATCCTATACGAACTGATCATGGGACTAACCTGGCCTATTCTATCTACAACTACTGACTCAATGTTACTACCGCTACTATCAAAAACGAATGTTTATGTGTGCAAGTGATAATATGGTATGTAGTATTGAATGAAATACTGGACTATGATTTCTAGATACAAGATTAAATGTATGTCTGTGTTGTTTGATGATGAGAAAAAAAGTAATTTTTGAATTGCATTTGGTGGAAATATATAACGTGCAACATTGTAATTATTTCCGATGTTAATTGAATAAATACTTGCAAATGAATGACTCATCATGCTGTGGTAACTTTATGAAATAAAAAGGGTAAAATTGTCCTCCTTGTGTCATGACGCAAGAGGGAACAATAAAGTATGAATTGTATTGAATTCCAGGCCACAGCGCCTGCTGGTTTTCATTAAGGCCTTTTTAATCTGCCTGGTTCAGGGAGTAATTTTAACCTGGGTGAAAATGAAAAGCTAGCAGGACTGCGGCCCCATGGGTTATAGAGAAGTCAGGAATAGAATGTGCGTCACTGTTGTACTATTGTGTTCTACCACTAGGTTACAGAGTTGGATCACTCATGTTTTACAGCACATGATTTCTTTGCATCCATGTCACTGTCAAATACCTGAAATAATCTGAAAGTCGAAATAACTGTATGACTGTTGACTGTTTGTGTTGCAAGTACATGTTTCTATGAGGACTTTTCCTTAAACTCCAAATCTGTTGTCTTTAATCATGGCAATTCTGAGGATCATGATGATACAAGCGATCGACCATTGCTCAGCCCGAGGTGACAGTGAGGGTGAATCTGCATAATGATGAATATGGATTATGTGGATGTGTTGCTGTGACATCTGGTTGACTGAAATGGCAGCTCTGGACATAGAAATAGAACGAATTTGGAACCACTAACCCTGACTATTTGACTAGTAAACTCATGGGTACACTCGCAAAGGCTGCCTAGTATTGTGACGCAATAATTTCCATGGTAAATGTAGAATATTCATTCAAAAGATGTTAACTGAGTTGGCTCATGCGATGGAATGTATTTTTTTGTAACGTCAGTAGAGGTGATTCAACAAATCACAGCACATATTGATGGGTTTCACTTCCTGATTTGCTTCAATGGGTAGACTCGCAACAGCATTCATTGACTTGAATAAGGACGGTGTCGATGCCAGATCTGACGGTCTACGGAATCTGAATAAAAGTTTTGGATGCTGATTCGCTGCTTCTCTCCCTCAACTCCGCCGCATAGTTACTGTTGCTACGACTAACAGGCGAGTGCAAGCAGTTCCCGGGAAAAGGGGAGACAGATCCGGCAAGCAAGGTGCTGAAACTAAAGCTAGCAATATGATGGCTAATATGTAGCTAGCTAGCTATCTTAGATAGCTGGCTATGGTGAGACGCAACAGCTTTTTTCTGCTAACTGGCTAGCAACCCGTTTACTGTATCATTTAGCTTGATCAACAAGTGATGTGTCTTTGTCAAATTTTAAGAGGAGCTGAGTATATAGCTAGTCCACTAAAGTATGCTTGCTTACAACTGGTCATCATCTCCCCCACACAGTTTGGGCCAATCAGAGTATCTCCACCCAGTGATCTCCACAGATGGATGAAGCCAACCTGCTTGCTCTGCCTCTCCAGTACTGGTACACTGTGTATACCATATTTGCTTGACTCAATACTTTTAAAGATACACCTTACTTCACAAGGGTGAAAATCCTACATTCAATGCTTATTGGGTTTTTCCTTTCCCCCATCAACAGGAAAAGGTTGTGTGAGGTATAAAGTAAATAACAATGTTGATATCATTAGTTCATTGATTTGTCATACCCATGCCATACCAATTACTCTGAACATTTAACCATCACAGGTGATATTGTAACCCGGGGACCTGTGAAAAGCTTACACAGTCATTATTTTCCTTTAAAAAATCACTGGTGTTCAAGAAACAGGTTATAATTTACATAAGTAATGTGCAACTAAGTTTAATTGAATATGGTTTCCAACATAAGATTGCCAGAACTTTACTGAAGAGCAACTGCATTACTGTATTGTAATTATTTTTTATAGAATACATTATTCACCTATGACTAGTGGCTGCAAACAAAGTAGCAATGGTAATTATGAATGAACAGTTTTAGCAGTATAGCAACAACTTCAGTACAGTTAGTTGTATTTCATTGGTTCAGGGTAGTACTGCCACCATGTTGCATCATTGAGAATGCAATGAAGTCAAAAGGAAAGGGTTCCAGTATTGGATATTTATTACACAGATAAAACTGAAACACAGAGGCACATGAGGGGTTGGAATGGAGGCGTTGGAATGGAGGGGTTGGAATGGAGGGGTTGGAATGGAGGGGTTGGAATGGAGGGGTTGGAATTGAGGGGTTGGAATGGAGGGGTTGGAATGGAGGGGTTGGAATGGAGGGGTTGGAATGGAGGGGTTGGAATGGAGGGGTTGGAATGGAGGGGTTGGAATTGAGGCGTTGGAATGGAGGGGTTGGAATGGAGGCTTAGTAGTTGGAGTTTCAAGTCCTGTAGGATGTTTGTGGTAGGTAGGAAGGTTTGTGGTTTCTTGAAGGGAGATAAAAGCATGGTTTCTGGAAGGGAGATAAAAGCGCATATTAGGATACACATAATATAAAAAGTACATGAACGATAAAGTAGTGTCAAATATAGTGACTAATATGTAGGGAGAGTGTCAGAACTGAGCGGAACTGTAAAATAGTGGACCCAAAGTGGCCAAGGTGGGAATGAAGAGGATCCTAGCTTGTAGGGGAAAAAAGCCCTCTGAACTACCAACCAACCACTTGAGCCCAATGTTCAATGAAAAGAGCATTGCATTGTATTGGCAGAGAGTCTGAACTATTTATATTCTAGGTTTGATAGTCTGGACTTTACTATTGAGAAGGATGAGCTGCTGTTATCATTAGAGCACAAGAGGAAATTGATTTGGTAATAGAGGAAGTATTGTTGCATTAAAGGCGCAATAAGCGGTTGCAACATCCATTTTTTGACTTATCATTTTGTATTTAATCTTTAATTTAACAGGGAAGACATAACGAGACCTAAGTCTCTTTTACAAATGCGCCCTGTATATACACAACATAAATATACACATTATACCCAAACTATATATATATATATATATATATATATACACACACACACCAGTCAAAAGTTTGGACACTCCTACTCATTCAAGGGTTTTTCTTTATTTTGTACAATTTTTTTACATTGTAGAATAGTAGTGAAGACATCAAAACTATGAAATAACACACATGGAATCATGTAGTAACCAAAAAAGTGTTAAACAAATCAAAATATATTTTATATTTGAGATTCTTCAAATAGCCACCCTTTGCCTTGATGACAGCTTTGCACACTCTTGGCATTTTTGAAGAATCTATTTGAAGAATCTCAAATATATTTTGAATTGTTTAACACTTGTTTGGTGTGTCCAAACTTTTGAATATAATATATATATATATATATATATATATTCAAATACAAAAACACAGTCATGGGACGCAACACATAAAATCACCCAGAAAAACAGTTACATTCCTCCACAAATAAGTTCCTAATCAATACTTTAAATTGCCCGAATGGCACCAGAACATCAAGATGAAATGTATTTTGAATTTTGTTCCAGCAACACGGTGCATTAAAACTAAAAGCAGATTTAGCTAGCTCAGTGGAGACCCTCGGAACCTCGACAGTTAACCAATCCTGTGAACGTGTTAGGCAATTCAGGTGTCTATACTTGAACAACAAAGTTAGATAAGACGGAAGTTTATGAAGTAGAGCCGTGTAAACACAAAGGGAGTAATGTAGAGATCTACAGGTCTTTAGCGAAGTCCAGCCAACCTTTTGATACAGGATGCAGTGATGAGTATGAAAACTGTCACCTGTAACAAAACGAAGGGCACTATGGGCTCCCGAGTGGTGCAGCGGTCTAAGGCACTGCATCTCAGTGCTTGAGGCGTCACTACAGACCCCCTGGTTCGATTCCAGGCTGTATCACAATCGGCCGTGATTGGGAGGCCCATAGGGCGGCGCACAATTGGCCCAGCGTCGTCCGGGTTTGACCGGTGTAGGCCGTCATTGTAAATAAGAATTTGTTCTTAACTGACTTGCCTAGTTAAAATAAAGGTTAAATAAAAAAAGAAAATAAAAATAATAATGGTAGATGACATCCAAAGTTTTAAGAGTAGTAGCAGCTGCACTTTGATAAATATTATCACCATAATCAAGAACAGATAAAAAGGTTGACTGAATAATCTGCTTCCTACTGCTTAGAGAAAGGCACAATCTGTTTCTGTAGAAAAGCCAACTTTAAACCGTAGCTTCTTAAACAGCTCATCTATATGTTTTTTAAACGTCAAATCCATATCAATCCAAATGCCTAAGTATTTATATGCGGGAACACGTTCAATTGGAGAACCATCTAATGGTATGTACCCATTGATACTTGAAGAATATAAGTTATAAATAAATGCCCCATGAGCTTAGTTCAACTGTCATACCCCATCAGAACCCAACATAGAAGCTTGTGTTTGTAAACAAAGTAAATGTAAATAAACACTATATAGCCTCAAAACATGGTTAAAACTATAATATTTATATAATTCTGTTTATGAATTAGAGAGTGGCTACATTTCTCCAGCCCCATCCCTCAGCTTTTTAAGCGTTTTATGCGCATATGAACCCAGTCCAAACCTATTTTGTGGATCTTATATGTTTTGTCAATGCGACTGTAATGGGTGAGATTCAACAGTGAGTGCAGCACAAATAAATCCATCTCAACTGGATCACCACAGATCTCCGTCATCTCTCCTGTCCTAGGTCCACTATATATACGGATGACTGTAGGAGCAGCTGCCCTGAGATAACATATATCAAATACTAAGATGACACTGTTATTCTTGATACATGGAGGAGAGACAGGGGTAGATGTATGGGAGGAAAAGGGAGAGAGAGGGTGGTAACTGTGAGTAGAGGGCTGTCAAATAAGGTCAAGCCAAATGTGAGTGTGTTTGTCTCTGCTGGCTTGTCTGCCTGCCTGTCAGTCAGTCAGTGAATCACATGTTTGGGCTGTTAAGATTTAAACCTGCTATTTGATATCTTAATGTTTACCCTTAGTACTCTACAGACCCCTTCTACTGGTCTTCTCTACTTACCCAATGTGAGGACTCTACATCTATAGGACCACACAACCTGCTATATCTTTATGCTGACTGTCCAATATCATTTTCCTCAAGGAATATCAATATTCACTCTCAACTCTGGAGTGCTATATTGAAACCAGTAAGAAAGTATGAGCATATGATGGGTCAAAGAGCAACCGTGTCTTCTGCTTGTTACAACCAAAACATTTCCCTAACCCCCATTCGTGTACAGTCTGTCACTCCAAAACCATTCCTCCAATCTGAATTAATGTCCTCTGTGTGTTACATCCAAATCCTCCCCCTTCTCACCTGTCTTGTATGAAGATGGCAGGATGGTTGACACTTTGACCCCCACATGGCTCCAGTTCATGGCGTAGCGTCTTGATGAACAGGTTTTCTTGGAGCCTCCATATGCTGCTAGGTAGGGGAAGAAATGGAGATAAGATGTGATATAACTGCATTAACTACTTCCCACACCAACGGATTGCCTTTTTTATTAATTATGTACATGGTTCTGTTCATGATTATTCTGAAAGGGTTGGGCCGATATACGATAACTAGACACTAACCAATATTTTGCTTCACCAATATTATCGGCCAACATATCCCTATCGGTCGATAATTCCACCAATAAACGATATTTAATAAATAGGATGAAAAAGGGGAAACTGATGATTATCTGACCACATGACCTGACCACATGTGGAATGTGACCAGGCCAACGACAAACTGGTTAAATGTATTGTTGAATAAAGAGGGGTAGAGATGCACCTGCAGGTGAGAGAGTAATACTTTTTTGCAGTTTGAGTACATTGAAAAATTGCAAAAGCAGTATGAATACAGAGTAAAGCTTTTCTTATGTCCATACCACAGGCTATACTCAGTGGCAAGACATCCTCAAAGTGGTTGAAAGTGTACCACAAACTAAATAATCTAGTCGTGGACACCTACTTTGAGTGTACCAGTATCTTAAGGACCTAGTTCAGAAAGGCCCTCACTGCCAGGCTCTACCAGACTTGGAGGAAGTCCCCCTAATCCTGGGGGGGTTACTAAGGACCTAGTTCAGAAAGGCCCTCACTGCCAGGCTCTACCAGACTTGGAGGAAGTCCCCCTAATCCTGGGGTGGTTACTAAGGACCTAGTTCAGAAAGCCCCTCACTGCCAGGCTCTACCAGACTTGGAGGAAGTCCCCTAATCCTGGGGGGTTACTAAGGACCTAGTTCAGAAAGCCCCTCACTGCCAGGCTCTACCAGACTTGGAGGAAGTCCCCCTAATCCTGGGGGGGTTACTAAGGACCTAGTTCAGAAAGCCCCTCACTGCCAGGCTCTACCAGACTTGGAGGAAGTCCCCCTAATCCTTGGGGGGTTACTAAGGACCTAGTTCAGAAAGCCCCTCACTGCCAGGCTCTACCAGACTTGGAGGAAGTCCCCTTAATCCTTGGGGGGGTTACTGCCAGAGGTAATAGAATGTCAGATAAATCATTGCCAATAGTTGAGAAAAGTGGGTGTTGTTGAAGCACATTAAGATGTGGGACAACCACTAGTGTTGTAGTAAGCAAATGAGAACTACATGCTGGTATTGCTGTAGTTCTTTTGTTGCCGAGTATCAATATATTATGATTTCCGACTAGGTTTCTATTGGTTCACATAAATTTAGGTCTTTTCTGCCAGCACCTGCTGCTCGTTGAGAAGAGTAAGAACGATACGTGCTTTCACGTCAGTCTCCAATAACACCAGAAAAAAGTCGCTAGATTTGTCGCTAGTCGCTTTTTTTGAAAATGTGTCGCTAGAGGGGTCTGAAAACTCGCTAAATATAGCGACAAAGTCGCTAAGTTGGCAACACTGCTTGCAGGTGCCTGTTAAAGGCACTACATGGTCAATCCGATATCTGCATTTACAGTGATACGGCCTCTGCAGAAGTCAGGGCATTCTTACTTCTTGCGCTTTGCGGAGCAACGCAGAGCTGTTGAGCAGAGCTGTTGTGAAGAAAGTGAGTTTGTGTTTATACAGGACCTCCCGCCCCCGCCCCCACCTACCATCAACCAATCATGTCAATGCGGCGCTATATGGAGCCCACTGAATTCTTACAACATTTGGGAGGCGCACGGCGATGCGGTACAGAGCTCAGTTTGGCCTCTGCGTGCATCCGGAGGCGCCACAATTGCATCACACCCTCCATACGGAGTCTCCGACCACATTTTCAGATCAAGCATAAATTGGCTCTTAGTCGTAGCAACAGTAACTATGGGGCGGAGTTGTCGGAGAGAAGCAGCGAATCAGCAACAAAAACGTTTATTTGTGACGCAGATCGGCGCGACAGTCAGTCAGATTCGGCAGTCAGATCTGGCGTCGACAACAGTCTTTATTCATTCTATGGCTCTGGATCTATTTAAGCAATAATGCCAGAGGGGGTGTGGTATATGTTCTTAAGCACGACGCAACGTGGAGTGCCTGGATACAGCCTTCAGCTGTGGTATATTGGCCATTTACTACAAACCCCAGAGGTGCCTTATTGCTATTATAAACTGGTTACCAACGTAATAAGAAGAGTAAAAATAAATGTTTTGTCATACCCGTGGTATAAGGTCTGATATACCACGGCTTTCAGCCAATCAGCATTCAGGGCTCGAACCACCCGGTTTATAAATCTGTTTATACTATGGCATTGTTGAATACTCCTTTCTGATTGGCTTGAAGGACATTCTAGAGAGTGCATTATTTCCCTATAATGCACTGTATATTTGCAAGGTAGAATTCAATGGCTATAGTTCATTTTTACATGTTTTGTTTGAGCTGCTTTTGGAAGCAAAAGTCCAATTGAAAACAGTATTGGTATTGTTGAATTTGATTTCCATAATAGCAAGTTAGGACTGATGGTTTGGTTAGTAAACTAGCAAGTCTGTTTGTTTGGTTACCACAGCAACTATTATAGCTATCTGGTGAACTTGCTAGCAATTTCTAGCTGCAAATGTGTTAAATTATAGCCACGGTATAACCAACTCCGGGCTCTATGCGTTCTCCGGAAAATCATGCAACTCCGTGGAAGGTCAGTTCCACTGCTATCGTGTCGTGGAACACACCTTCCACACTGTTCATAATTTTCCATAGAACCTCGTTGATTATCCCTTACATGACACACCACACTCTCTCTGGTTATATCCCAATTACATCAACATTTTAATCATTTAGCAGACACTCTTATCCAGAGAGACTTACAGTAGTGAGTGCATACATTTTCACTTTTTTTTCTTTCTCATATTGGTCCCCCGTGGGAATCGAACCCATAACCCTGCCGTTGCTAGGCCATGCTCTACCAACTGAGCCACATGGGACCAATCAGGATGAGCTATATCTCCCCTTCCTCCCAATGTGTGCACTTGTTCGCTCCCCTTCACTGATTTAAAAGGAAATGAGTGGTATAAAGAAATATGATGAAAACGCCCACTAGACCAGGCTTCCACCAATCCAACGCTTTTAGATTTGTGGGAAGTAGTGAACGACTGTACACTTCAGGAGAAAAGAGATGTTATTGGGACACACCCTCTCTCTCTCTCTCTCTCTGACTCTGACACACACACACACACACACACACACACACACACACACACACACACACACACACACACACACACACACAGTGCTCTCTCTGACTTGCTGTGAACTAGTCCACTAGGCTAAATCCTGTGATTCATGTCATGGTGTGTCAGTGTGTCAGAGAGAGCAGTGATCAGAGCTCATCATCACCCTGACGCCTTCTCACCCGACCTCTCCTCCCCTCCCCTCCTCTCCCACAACCTGCCTCCTTTGGGTGGAAGTGAATGGAAGTGTGGGGCTGATATAGCAGTTCTGTCAACATTCCTTCCCCCTCTCCAGTCCTCATGTCTTCACACCCCACCAACTCTCTGTCCAGTAACTAATTAAAAACACCCTTCTGCCTGCCTGACCTGAAAAACCCTCTCCCCTGCTTCTCTCTCTCTCACACACACACACACACACACACACACCACTCTTGCCATAGGTTTCAAGTAGGTCCAATTCTGCTTGGTGGGAAGACAGAGGGAAGCGTAGATGCTTGAGAGAGAGAGGGGGATTATCATCCTCCAATGGTTATTTATAGAGATTAGAGGAAGAAAAATGTGGCACCCTATTCCCTATTGACCCCTGGTCAAAAGCAGTGCGCTATGTGTGTCAGTGCCGTTTAAGATGAGGGAGGACAATTCATTTTCTTCATGAGCATGGCCTTATTTCTATTACAGCATGTTGGATGACTGTCATTCATATTCCATTCACCCAGTTCAATGTAACAGCGATAGGTTTAGGCTACTACATGATACTAACATTTTCCTTATACCCATCATGGGGTTGCTACAACCTAGCCTATGAATGAAAGTTTACAACGTAGGTGTAGACAGTGACACATTCAATACCGCCTTGCACACTCTAGCCTGCATTTAGCTGATATACAGTGTAATCATTGGTCCAACAGTTGCAAACAAGAGTTTATATTGGACAAATTCAGGTATGTTTATCCCCGTCATGTTCCATTTGCTTCCGTTTAAGAAACGCTTTTCAACAGAATCGACGAATGAATACACCCCTGATCACACGTAAACACAGTTCACTTTCATAGCAGTCACGTTGTATTCCTTCTCACATCTATGCGCTCGCCTCCTCTCACCTTGTCCCTTCGCTTGTGGACTTCAATGCACAACACATCAGCTGTATGTGACCAGGCGAAAAAACCTTTCCATGCCAAACCGCTACACACAGCCTACATCGTTGTCACCATATTAGCCAAACATAGCTAATAGAACTAACGTGTTAGTAAAACCGCTACAATCATGCAGTAACGTTACAGTGTACAGCCAGTAAGCAGTTTAGCAGTTACACCGGCGGGCCCCGGTGGCAATACATTTGTAAAACCAAAAGCTTACCTTGACTTGGAAGAGTTCCAGTGTTGTGCTGGATAGTCATAGCCAGCTAGCTAACATAGCATCCCTCTGTTTGAGCAGGGTGTTTCAGTAGGCTAAACTAGCTAGCTGCAGTAAGTGAAACTGAAAGTGAAAAAGAAATGAAGATATCTCTATCTCTTGCTTCTCCTTCATTTAGGAAGAAATGTATTTGTTCAAAACTGTTAAACTATTGTCTTTCTCTTTCTTTGAGTCAACTACTCAACACATATTATGCACTGCAGTTGTCACGACTTCCTCCGAGGCTGCCTCCCCTCCTTGTTCGGGCAGGCTTCGGCGTTCGTCGTCATCGGCTTACTAACCACTGCCGCTCCATATATCATCATTTCATTTGTCTTGTCTTGTCTATTACACACACCTGGTTCATATCCCCTCATTAGTACATGTATAAGTGTTCCCTCTGCCCCCTTTGTCCTTGTGGGTGATTGTTTAATGTGAGGAGAGAGTAGCTCGGTCGAGCTATGTGTACTTTGTATTGCCGGGGTATAGTTTCCCTGTGTGCCTGTTTTGTTCCAGTGCGTTGTTTTGCACACTGGACTGTTTGACGCTATCCTGCGTAACTCTGTACTACGGAATAAACTCTGTATTCTGTGATTTAACCTCCTGCGCCTGACTCATTCAAATCACTTCTCACAGCAGTGCTAGCTAGCTGTAGCTTATGCTTTCAGTACTAGATTCGTTCTCTGATCCTTTGATTAGGTGGACAACATGTCAGTTCATGCTGCAAGAGCTCTGATAGGTTGGAGGACATCCTCCGGAATTTGTCATAATTACTGAGTAAGTCTTTGGAAAGGGGTGAGAACCATGAGCATCCTAGGTTTTGTATTGAAGTCAATGTACCCAGAGGAGGACGGAAGCTAGCCGTCCTCCAGCTACACCATGGTGCTACCCTACAGAGTGCTGTTGAGAGTACTGTAGACCTTCATTACAAAACAGTGTGTTTTATTCAATTATTTGGTGACATTATATTTAGTATAGTTTGATCTAAAAAGGATAACTTTTTTAATGTAATTCACTGAGGAGGATGGTCCTCCCCTTCCTCCTCTGAGGAGCCTCCACTCTCTCTGCGCACATGGCATTCCAGGGCCTGTAGCTGGGCCCAAGCTTTGCTTTTAGGGAAGATACACACACACAAACACACACACACACACACACACGAAGGGAGAACGACTGCCCCCTCTCATTGAAGCCACGGAAGTTCAAGGGCGACTGCGGTACTGCAGGCATTGTTAGCAGAAAAGGGGATCCCCCATTATAGTGAATGGAAACATGGCAATGTTCGTGGTCAATGTTCGTGGTCAATGTTCGTGGTCAATGTTCGTGGTCAATGTTCGTGTAAATATATATATTTTTCGAAGATCGTACCAATAATTGCTTTTTAATACACAAGACGTATAGTCTATCACAGTGCCATCCGTTTTGTCACCAAAGCCCCATATACTACCCACCATTGTGACCTGTAAGCTCTTGTTGGCTGGCCCTCACTACATATTCGTCGCCAAACCCACTGGCTACAGGTCATCTATAAATCACTTCTAGGCAAATCCCTGCCTTATCTTAGATCATTGGTCACCATAGCAACACCCACCCGTAGTATGCGTTCCAGCAGGTATATCTCACTGGTCATCCCCAAAGCCAACACCTCCTTTGGCCGCCATTCCTTCCAGTTCTCTGCTGCCAATGACTGGAACAAACTGCAAAAATCTCTGAAGCTGGAGACACTTATCTCCCTCACTAACTTTAAGCATCAGTTGTCAGAGCAGCTTACTGATCACTGCACCTGTACACAGCCCATCTGTAATTAGCCCACCCAACTACCTCATCCCTATATTGTTATTTACATTGTTATTTATTTTGCTCATTTGCACCCCAGTATCTCTATTTGCACATCATCTTCTGCACATCTATCACGCCAGTGTTAATACTAAATTGTAATTATTTTGCACTATGGCCTATTTATTGCCTTACGTCCATAACTTACTACATTTGCACACACTGTATATAGATGTTCTATTGTGTTATTGACTGTACGTTTTGTTTTTGTTTATTCCATATGTAACTCTGTGTTGTTGTTGTTTTTATCGCACTGCTTTGCTTTATCTTGGCTAGGTTGCAGTTGTAAATGAGAACTTGTTCTCAACTGGCTTACCTGGTTAAATAAAGGTTAAATAAAATAAAATAAAAAATAAAAATAATTGAGTTGCCAAAGGCAGCCTGCAGTACCCCGGTTGGCCTTCAACTTGAGTTACTCAATGAGAGGGGGCAGCACTGAGCTAGCCTGCAGCGTCACTTCCTGGAGTAGCTCAAACTGCGCATGTTACACTATTTATACAAAAGTATGTGGACACCCCTTCAAATGAGTGGATTCGACTATTTCAGCCACACCTGTTGCTGACAGGTGTATAAAATCGAGCACACGCCATAATCTCCATAGACAAACATTGGCAGTAGAATGGCCTCACTGAAGAGCTCAGTGACTTTCAACATGGCACCGTCATAGGAAGCCACCTTTCCAACAAGTCAGTTCATAAAATTTCTGCCCTGCTAGAGCTGCCCCGGTCAACTGTAAGTGCTGTTATTGTGAAGTGGAAACGTCTAGGAGCAACAACGGCTCAGCCACGAAGTGGTAGGCCACACAAGCTCACAAAACGGGACCACCAAGTGCTGCAGCGCGTAGCGCGTAAAAATTGTCTTTAAAACACTCACTACCGAGTTCCAAACTGCCTCTGGAAGCAACGTCAGCACAACAACTGTTCGGCTGGAGTGGTGTAAAGCTCGCCGCCATTGGACTCTGGAGCAGTGAAAACATGTTCTCTGGAGTAATGAATCACGCTTCACCATCTGGCAGTCCAACAGACAAATCTGGATTTGGCGGATGCCAGGAGAACGCTACCTGCCCGAATGCATAGTGCCAACTGTAAAGTTTGGTGGAGGAGGAATAATGGTCTGGGGTTGTTTTTCATGGTTCTGGCTAGGCACCTTAGTTCCAGTGAAGGGAAATCTTAATGCTACAGCATAATGACAATAACCCGTGCAAAAAGCGAGGTCAATACAGAAATGGTTTGTCAAGATCGGTGTGGAAGAACTTGACTGGCCTGTACAGAGCCCTGACCTCAACCCTATCGAACACCTTTGGGATGAATTGGAATGCCGACTGCGAGCCAGGCCTAATCGCCCAACATCAGTGCCCAACCTCACTAATGCTTGTGGCTGAATGGAAACAAGTCCCCGTAGCAATGTTCCAACATCTAGTGGAAAGCCTTCCCAGAAGAGTGGAGGTTGTTATAGCAGCAAAGGGGGGACCATGATTTTGGAATTAGATGTTTGATGAGCAGGTGTCCACATACCTTTGGTCATGTAGTGTATGTCTCCATGGGGCTTAATTTGGCCTCAATGTGCTATTGAGTCTTCACATAGCAATGGGATCAATGGTTTTGACCAGTCATATACACTTCATTGACACATTCTCTTTTTCCTCACACACTCAGCCCCCCCAATCCTGGCCACCCATTGGCCATCACTCTCCCCCCTCCGCTAGTTAGCCTGGCCACCACTCTCCCCCCTCCGCTAGTTAGCCTGGCCACCACTCTCCCCCCTCCGCTAGTTAGCCTGGCCATCACTCTCCCCCCTCCTCTAGTTAGCCTGGCCATCACTCTCCCCCCTCCTCTAGTTAGCCTGGTCACCACTCTCCCCCCTCCGCTAGTTAGCCTGGCCATCACTCTCCCCCCTCCTCTAGTTAGCCTGGCCACCACTCTCCCCCCTCCGCTAGTTAGCCTGGCCACCACTCTCCCCCCTCCGCTAGTTAGCCTGGCCACCACTCTCCCCCCTCCGCTAGTTAGCCTGGCCACCACTCTCCCCCCTCCGCTAGTTAGCCTGGCCATCACTCTCCCCCCTCCTCTAGTTAGCCTGGCCACCACTCTCCCCCCTCCTCTAGTTAGCCTGGCCATCACTCTCCCCCCTCCGCTAGTTAGCCTGGCCACCACTCTCCCCCCTCCTCTAGTTAGCCTGGCCACCACTCTCCCCCCCTCCTCTAGTTAGCCTGGCCACCACTCTCCCCCCTCCTCCAGTTAGCCTGGCCACCACTCTCCCCCCTCCTCTAGTTAGCCTGGCCACCACTCTCCCCCCTCCGCTAGTTAGCCTGGCCACCACTCTCCCCCCTCCTCTAGTTAGCCTGGCCACCACTCTCCCCCCTCCGCTAGTTAGCCTGGCCACCACTCTCCCCCCTCCTCTAGTTAGCCTGTCCATCCTCCTGGAGGAGAGGAGGAAGTAGGGAGGAGAGGAGGAAGTAGGGAGGAGAGGAGGAAGTAGGGAGGAGAGGGGGAAGTAGGGAGGAGAGGAGGAAGTAGGGAGGAGAGGGGGAAGTAGGGAGGAGAGGAGGAAGTAGGGAGGAGAGGAGGAAGTAGGGAGGAGAGGAGGGAGGGGGAGGAGAGGTGGAAGTATGGAGGAGAGGGGGAAGTAGGGAGGAGAGGGGGAAGTATGGAGGAGAGGGGGAAGTAGGGAGGAGAGGGGGAAGTAGGGAGGAGAGGGGGAAGTATGGAGGAGAGGGGGAAGTAGGGAGGAGAGGAGGAAGTAGGGAGGAGAGGAGGAAGTAGGGAGGAGAGGGG
The DNA here is from genome assembly GCF_020615455.1 of Coregonus clupeaformis. NCBI lineage: Eukaryota > Metazoa > Chordata > Actinopteri > Salmoniformes > Salmonidae > Coregonus > Coregonus clupeaformis. Next base: position 2,944,541 of record NC_059224.1, on the reverse strand, counting down.
GAAGTAGGGAGGAGAGGAAGAAGTATGGAGGAGAGGGGGAAGTAGGGAGGAGAGGGGGAAGTAGGGAGGAGAGGGGGAAGTATGGAGGAGAGGGGGAAGTAGGGAGGAGAGGGGGAAGTATGGAGGAGAGGGGGAAGTAGGGAGGAGAGGAGGAAGTATGGAGGAGAGGGGGAAGTAGGGAGGAGAGGAGGAAGTAGGGAGGAGGAGAGGGAGGGGGAGGAGAGGAGGAAGTATGGAGGAGAGGAGGAAGTAGGGAGGAGAGGAGGAAGTAGGGAGGAGAGGGGGAAGTATGGAGGAGAGGGGGAAGTAGGGAGGAGAGGAGGAAGTAGGGAGGAGAGGGGGAAGTAGGGAGGAGAGGAGGAAGTATGGAGGAGAGGAGGAAGTAGGGAGGAGAGGAGGAAGTATGGAGGAGAGGGGGAAGTAGGGAGGAGAGGAGGAAGTAGGGAGGAGGAGAGGGGGGAGGAGAGGAGGAAGTATGGAGGAGAGGAGGAAGTATGGAGGAGAGGGGGAAGTAGGGAGGAGAGGGGGAAGTAGGGAGGAGAGGAGGAAGTATGGAGGAGAGGAGGAAGTATGGAGGAGAGGGGGAAGTAGGGAGGAGGAGAGGGAGGGGGAGGAGAGGAGGAAGTATGGAGGAGAGGAGGAAGTATGGAGGAGAGGGGAAAGTATGGAGGAGGAGAGGGAGGGGGAGGAGAGGAGGGAGGGGGAGGAGAGGAGGGATGGGGCTGAGTGCGCATGTGGCAGAGGGAGATGTGAGGATATGGGATATGAGGCAGGCGGGGGAGTTTGGCGTGGGTGGCAGGTAGAGATGGGGACGAAGAGCTGTGTGTGTTTGTGTGTCTGTTTCTGTGTCTGTTTCTGTGTCTGTTTCTGTGTGTCTGTGTGTCTGTGTGTGTGTGTGTCTGTGTGTGTGTCTGTTTCTGTTTGTATGAGTGTCTGTGTGTGTGTGTGTTTCTCTGTGTTCGTGTGTGTGTGTGTGTTTCTGTGTGTGTGTGTGTGTCTGTTTCTGTGTGTGTGTCTGTTTCTCTGTGTGTGTGTGTGTGTTTCTGTGTGTGTATCAGGGTCCAGTAGCAGCTTCAAGGCACCTCTTCAGTGTTCTGAATGTTGTGATGTCATCCTCCCACCTCTCCTCTTATCCACGGTGCGTTCACTCCAGTGTGAGTCACTCTACTCCTTCTCCTCCAGAGTTCCCTGACATGAGAAGAGAGGTGTGCACTGCTGAATGATAAACAGGACAGAGTTTTTGGAGCTGAATTCTTCCTCTGCTCTGATCTCTTTTAAAATACATCTTATTTTTTAGGCTGCTCAGCTTCAAAATACCTTCCATACACGCTTTTGCAGACTAAAACAACACACACACACACACACACACACACACACACACAGGTGTGTGCATAACTGAATGTGAGAGAGACAGAAATGTAAGCTAGACAACCAGCCAATGGGTGAAAAAATTTGATTAATATTTAGTCAAAATCTTGAGTATTTGGCCAATGATTAATGGCTAAGAGCTGCTAATAAGAAATGTATGGGAAAGACTGCTGCAATAATTAGCCACAATCTAACTCAACTGGTTGTTGTGTGGTTGAGAGAAGAGAGACTAAACGAGAGATAGGTGAGGCGAGAGAGAGAGAGAGAGAGGCGAGGAGACAGAGAGACCTCTAAAGTGGTATAAAATATTAAAACTACAGGCAGAAACACAGAAGAAAGTTTGAACCCCAGGAGATGAGGTTACTTAGAATGGACTCATTCTACCTAACTCAACCTCATCATATTTTCTCATCAGTAGCTAGGTTACCATCCAATTGGCGATACATTTTCATGTGAATATTCTAGAATCCCCGTAAGGAAAATATTCACATTTTCCGACCAGTGGTGTTTCCACCAAACGGTCTTGTTGCAGATTGTAAAAAATCAGTGCGTGATGACGTAGTGCACACAAAATGTACCGAGAAAAAAAATCAAAAGTTCAATGTATTTGCATCGCATTTTTCAACTCTACCGATAGTTTTGTCACAAACTGTTGCGTTAAATAGCAAATGTGACTACTCTGGCACGTGCGCTCGAGCCAACAGCTTGCAGATACAGTGCGGGTAGACTGTGAGGGTAGACTGTGAGGGTAGGCTGTGAGGGTAGACTGTGAGGGTAGGCTGTGAGGGTAGACTGTGAGGGTAGGCTAGTCTACATGATGACATTATTATGGATAAGAGCCAGAATTTTTTATTTTTTTTGTAAACGGAACTCAAGCATCGATCATCATGTCACCAGAATAAGACCCTGGATATTTACTGGAAAGGAGCATCATGATCACCTCAGCACTTTCACCACCCTGTGAAGTTCTTAGCTTATTTAATCTGTAGCCTGATAAACAGAATGGTTGCCCGAGACGTAGCGGCAGGACCGCACACCGCGACTCCAATTTTACTTCCATTTTTAATGGTTATTATATCAATATTTGTGCATAAAGGCGTTTCCGCCACCATTTCTCGCATAATTAATTTTACAGACACAAAACGATCCCACCATCTCGAACGAACAAATTATTTGTCTGCATTTATAAAATTGTACCGAAACGTCCTGTTTTCATTTATACAGTATGACTTTACTCAAATAAAAACTATGGATAGAGATGTGGTCAGTGGTGTAAAGTACTCAAGTAAAAATACTTTAGAAGTACTACTTAAGTTTTTTTTTGTGGTGCTGTACTTTACTATTTATATTTTGGACTGCTTTTACTTCACTACATTCCTTAAGAAAATAATGTACTTTTTACACTATACATTTTCTGTGACACCCAAAAGTACATTTTGAATGCTTAGCAGGACAGGAACATTTTTCAATTCACACACTTATCAGGGGAACATCCCTGGTCATTCCTACTGCCTCTGATCTGACTGACTAACTAAACACAAATGCTTCCTTTGTAGATTATGTCTGAGTGTTGGTTATCCATAAATTTAAAAAAATACCCCCGAAAATGGTGACGTCTGGTTTGCTTAATAGAAGGAATTTGAAATGATTTACACTTTTACTTTTTATATTTTAGCAATTACATTTACTTTTGATACTTAATTATATTTAAAACCAAATACTTTTAGACTTTTACTCAAGTAGTATTTTACTGGGTGACTTTTACTTCTATTACGGTATCTTTACTATGACAATTGGAAACTTTTTCCACCAGTTTCTCATCTATGACTTGTATTGCAATAGATTTGTGATACCATTGGCACGTTATGCAGAGCTACACCTCTAAAATAAACACACTGTAAATAATTGATCATTTACCCTCCATTCTCCCTTTGCTTTTCCAACATTTGTTTTGGCAACTCAAGTACACTTTAATGGGGTAACAGTTGAAGACGTGTTCAAATAGAACTGATTGTATAGGGCCTTCTCTATTGACTTTATTTGTTTAGCTCCAAGGGGCCAAAGCAAATTGAGTTAGAGCCAATGATATGCCTCAGGTTATTGATTTAAACGTGCTGGGAGTATTGCAACAACCCACAGTTGTAATAAATTATTCAAATACTTTACACGTTTTATTTGTCGTATGCTTCGTAAACAACAGGTGCAGACTAACAATGAAATGCTTACTTACGGGTCCTTTTCCTACAATTCAGTTAAAGATAAAGATAAAAATATATATATAAAAATTGAAACAGTGACACAAGGAATAAATACACAGTGAATAACGAATAACGAGTAAAAATAACATGGATATATACAGGAAGTACCAGTACCGAGTCCATGTCTAGGGTATGAGGTAATTGAGGTAGCGACTGTATGAACATATACTGTAGGTAGGGGTAAAGTGACTAGGCAACAGGATAGATAAACAGTAGCAGCAGTGTGTGTTGAAAGTGTGTGTGTGTGTGAGACTGTGTGTGTGTCATCAGTATGCATGTGTGCCTGTGTTATGTGTGTGTGGGCGTATGTAGTGTATGTGTGCGTGTGTCTATACAGCGCATTCGGAAAGTATTCAGACCCCTTGACTTTTTCCACATTTTGTTACGTTACAGCCTTATTCTAAAATTGATTAAATTAAAAAACAGAAATACACAATACCCCATAATGGCAAAGTGAAAACAGGTTTTTAGAAAAATGTGCACATTTATGAAACATAAAAAACAGAAATACCTTATTTATATAAGTATTCAGACCCTTTGCTATGAGACTCGTAATTGAGCTCATGTGCATCCTGTTTCCATTGATCATCCTTGAGATGTTTCTACAACTTGATTGGAGTCCACCTGTGGTAAATTCAATTGATTGGACATGATTTGGAAAGGCACACACCTGTCTATATAAGGTCCCACAGTTGACAGTGCATCTCAGAGCAAAACCCAAGCCATGTGGTCGAAGAAATTGTCCGTAGAGCTCCGAGACAGGATTGTGTCGAGGCACAGATCTGAGGATGGGTACCCAAAAATTGCTGCAGCATTGAAGGTCCCCAAGAACACAGTGGCCTCCATCATTCTTAAATGGAAGAAGTTTGGAACCACCTGCCCGGCCAAACTGAGCAATCGGCGGAGAAGGGCCTTGGTCAAGTAGGTGACCAAGAACCCGATGGTCACTCTGACAGAGCTCCAGAGTTCTTCTGTGGAGATGGGAGAACCTTCCAGAAGGACAACCATCTCTGCAGCACTCCACCAATCACGCCTTTATGGTAGAGTGGCCAGACAGAAGCCACTCCTCAGTAAAAGGCACATGACAGCCCGCTTGGAGTTTGCCAAAAGGCACTTAAAGGACTCTCAGACCATGAGAAACAAGATTCTCTGCTCTGATGAAACCAAGATTGAACTCTTTGGCCTGAATGCTAAGCGTCACGTCTGGAGGAAACCTGGCACAATCCCTACGGTGAAGCATAGTGGTGGCAGCATCATGCTGTGGGGATGTTTTTCAGCGGCAAGGCCTGGGAGACTAGTCAGGATCGAGGGAAAGATGAAGGGAGCAAAGTACAGAGAGATCCTTGATGAAAACCTGTTCCAGAATGCTCAGGACCTCAGACTGGGGCGAAGGTTCACCTTCCAACAGGACAAAGACCCTAAACACACAGCCAAGACAACCCAGGAGTGGCTTCGGGACAAGTCTCTGAATGTCCTTGAGTGCCCCATATAAAATTTTTTATTTTTCATACATTTGCAAAAATTTCAAAAAAACGGTTTTTTCTTTGTCGTTATGGGGTAATGTGTGTAGATTGATGAGGGGGGAAAAAATTATATAATCCATTTTAGAATAAGGCTGTAATGTAACAAAATGTGGAAAAAGTCAAGGGGTCTGAATACTTTCCGAATGCACTGTATGTGTAAATGTAAAATTAAACGCGGGCGGTGTGGTCAGTATTTTATGCTCCAAAATCCCTTAATCCCAACGAAAGTTTAATTAATGTTACAAGACCTCAAGTTTCGGGCCTGTTGAGCCTCTTGATACCTCTTAACTCTAGATAACCAATCAGGAGAGAGAAACTGCAACACTTACGCCTCACAACCAAACAAACCCACTCTTTAGCAGATCTATGATATGGCCATTTTATACTTTAATCCCTAATCCATAGAAATATCCAGCAGCATGTGGTTAAATTAAAACAGTTATTCTTCACACTAATCCCATGAAGGTAGCTTTGTTTTCCTTAGAGGACAATAACAACCACCCACTCAACACACACACACACACACACACACACACACACACACACACACACACAGATTATCAACCCATGACAGATTGAAGTGGATGTTATCAATATCCATAGCAGTAATACTGGAATAGTGTGGTTTTAATTAGCATAATCTGTCTCCATTTGTTTTTATTAGATTATTATGTAATCCTGGATGACACTTTGGAATAATGACCGACTGTTCTGCTGCTCAGTGAAGGAGAGATACGCCAGCCCACACATCCCCTGCATTATCTGTGAAGTCAGCAATGATAAACTAGTGAGAGAGTGAGAGAGAGAGAGCTCTGACTTGGCTGTGACATAATATATCATAGATATAAGCCATTTCTACGCAAACTATCCCTTTGTCTAGCCGAGCCATAACCTTGCCTTGCATGTTGCCTTGCTTGCGTCAAATCTGAATTGTGTAAAGTGTAGAAACTAATGATTTATATATACACTAGATTACTATATGGGGCGCTATTTTGAAGCCACTGCACCTCCATTTTGGCACTCCCCCACCATTGTACAAAATATTTTGGTAGCTATAGATTACCACAGTATGAGTGAAAATACCCATAAAACTTAAATAGGGAAATGGTTCCAATCGTTTTTCCACTATTCATTATTTTTTCCAATAGGGGATTTTAGAAACACTTAAAATAAGGGCTGTATTTCGTGTAGGCTTACCTTGGTGTGACATTTTGATAACAGTGTAAATCTCTCTTGAACAAGGTGACTTTTATCAATATATATGCCTGTATTCCCAAAAAAAAAAAAAAAAATGAAATGGGAATTAGCTGCTAATGTGGCTATCATACAGAACTACAAATGCCATGATGCTATGGATGAGACCGCCGAATCGAGGCAATAGTAAGAATCTCTGGATTAACTATCTAATATTAACTACATTTTGTAGTTCATAAATTGGCTACATTTCCTTAAACTGAATATTCTGTGAACTGTCTTGAGCAAGTTTTAAATTGACACAATACCTGTTAGCAAAGGTGTCAGCTAAAGATGACGTGCAGGAGCTTGCAGGGATTTGTAGTCTTGCATGATGTCTACTTTGATGCTAGTTAGCATTTTCGAATCTGAGATTAAATAGAGCCGAATATATTGAGAAAATTCACCTTGTCCGAGAGAGATTTACATGGTTATCAAAATGTCAAGCCAGGGTAAACCTACACAAAACACAGCCCTTATTTTAAATGTTTCGAAAATCCCCTATGAGAAAAATGAATGGTGGAAAAACGACCGGAACCATTTCCCTATTTGACCACTAGGTTTTATGGGTATTATGACATGTCCACTGTGGGGCCCTCTACAAATGAATCTATTATTGTCTACATTTGTTTTTGCCACGTTTATTCTATCACAGACACCTTAAAGCATATTTTGAAATTATATTTTGTGAGCTAAACATAAAATCATAAAAAAATAAAAATACTTGAAAGTACTAAAAGTTACTGTCCCCACTACAACAACAAAAAACTTAAATACATGTAATTTTGTCTTAGTTTTATTTTATGTACTGCAGAACTCCATTCATTCCTATTAGAGAGGAAGAGGCGAAGTGAGAGGTTTTACTCCGCCCAAAATCTGTCCATGAAAATAAACCCATGAAGTGAGGAATTTTTGTATGGAGGTCAACGAGAGAGTGTCGAATTTGGATTGAATTACTAATTTGCTACGTGAGGCTTATTTGATCGAATATACGTTTTTTAATGGTTAGGTTGTTACGAATTCACTGATATAAATGACTTCATATCGGAGTTGTGCCTGTTTTCATAGAGATAGATAGAGGACTCATCATGGATATAATCCGTTTTAGCATGGACGTAAAACATGTGTTTTCCATGTTTGATGTGTTTGATACTGTTCCGTTTATACCATTCCAGCCATTACAATGTTCCCGTCCTCCTAAAGCTCCTCCCACCAGCCTCCTCTGGTTGACTGCTAATGCATAGGTATGCCCATTACCTCAGGGTTCTTGGGACTTCCATACCCAATTGAAGTTGAAATGTATAACGGTTAAGGTAAGGGTTATGGTTAAGGACTACCCAATGATCCCGGATAGCACTAACCATTACATCAAAGCCATATTACATCAGCAAGTCACATTGTAGGCTACACCTGTTTGTCTTTAATCAGCTGGCAGCCATATAGGATTTCATCATAAATCCGAAAGTGGTAAAAATCAGGGGCAGCACTCCAAACACAAAGTAGACAGCCCTCAGCCCTAAACCCTAAACCCTCAGCCCTTGAATGACGTTTTACATCGTCACATCCGAGTGAACCTTAAATATCCCTTTCCCAAGCGAGGGAGAGTGATGATCAGAGAGGCAAAGTCCACTTTGTGTTTTCAAAGACAACTTCCTGGCTGCAGTCCAAACACGTCGCACTAGCCACTTTCCCTTGGTGGAATCCCCGGATGCAGTTTGATTGCCATCTTAAATGGAGGTCCAATTCACTAACATTGCCCCCTCGACCCTCGATTTAGCTAGAGGAAGTTGTCTTTGAAAACAATGTCAGGTAGATGGACCAAACACCTGCATAATGTGCCACCGATATGTTTGATAACTAAATGTACAGATGAAGATCTACTGGTACTTAAAGTAGTAAAACAGAAGGCAATATCTACCAATTAGAAGTATTTTGGTAACATTAGCTAAATTAGGCCTACCAGTGAACAGCTGAGAAGAGATGTCAAAGCACCACCAGTGGAAAGTGAAAGCAATGGGGTGATGTTGTTGATGATGGCAGATCAGCAGTTTATAATTCTGGCCCAGAATGTTCCAGAACTTTATTTGATTTGAACTGAAAATAAACGCTAAAACGACAGAAAAACTTAAATGCATTTGGTGGGATTCATTGCCTACTACTGCATACATAGCAGTTTAGCTGGTTGCTGTTGTTGCCAGAGCAACGGAACGGGTCTCCATCCTTTTCCTTCCTGCTCATCGCGAGAGCGGCTCGAGCGTTGTACTGTCTTTGATTGCAGTGACCTCATCCCTCCAGCAGCTGCGGCGCAAGCCAGGCGGAGCTGTTTTCCTGCAACTTTGTATTAACTTCGAAGTTGAACAATCGCAAAGGAAGCAGACACTGGAGTAAGCGGAACATCGGATAAGAAAAGACAATACTATTTTGACGTTGTCGTGGTGAAAATCTAAAAACTCGACTCTCACTTTATGTTTCGTGGCCAAACATTGTGATAGCAGTTTTCCTGGAATCTGTGTCTTTCTTAGAACGGTGGAGGTGGGGAGAAGAAAGGTGAGTTTTCTGCTACGCTTTGATTAATAGAATAATATAGCATGCCATGATGCACTGTGTTGGGGCGAGGAGGAAGAGGGAATATTCAGAAAACTGACGGATGTATATTTGCTGTTTGGGCTATTCAACTAGCTAAGCTAAATGTAGATCAAATGACTTGGTAGATCAAATCAGCTAAAGGTAGATACAATACACGTTAGCTTGTGAGGAGTGGCTGAATATTGGAAGTGAAAAGTTTAGATACGATGAAAGGTGATGGTGCAAGGTGCGAGAGTAATGTTTGTCAATTCTGTATGCGTTCCTTTGCTAGCCATCCATACCATCAAATCTATCGAAGCCACACGGATGCGGCTACCATTTTCACTTCGCTCTTGAAGCACAACATTGCACATTTTGAATCGGGTTGAATAATCAAATTTTCTTGACAACGGGTTTCCCTTCACATCTCTCGCTCCTTCCCTTCACAACAAGATGAGCAGGCGCTACTGCTCGCAAAATTGAACCTGCTGTCCCCTTGGTTTGGGAACCGTGGCATGTGGGGGCAATTTGATTTGTTTAGCACAGGGGTCTCCAACCTTTTCTAAACTGACAGCTACTTTTTTTTTTTTTATTCAACATGTCGCGAGCTACAATTTTTTTTCATAGCTTTCAAATAGGCACATCTCTTCTCCTCTCCCCTGCAAGTCTTCTCCAGGTCCTTCATGTACAACAGAAGGTAGTGCACTGTGTATGCACTTCTGTCAATATACCTGGTAGAATAATGGTTAATAAAAAACTAAGGGGGGCCCTATAAAAAGTGACCCCCCATAAAATCTGTGACCCCCCCCACCAAAAAATAATGTTTTTTATTTTCCCAAATTATGTTTTCTCAGTTTTATTTAGCCTGGTTTTAGATTTTTTTGGGGTTTTTCACTCTCAAAATTACAATTGTTAATAGAGAAAAACCGAAATGGGATGTTCTGAGTTCATGTCAATGCTTGAATCACATCAGAAGACAATCTTTTATTTTTTTGGTCTGGAAGAAAACAAACAAATTTAGATTTGAGTGTAATTCCCTTTTAACTGCGCATCTGGCCCTTTAATTGCACATCTAGTGTGCCATCTAATGTGCTGGTCTAGCATGGTTCTGTACTGCTGCTACTCATTTCATGGCAAGTGACAAATAATGGATACAAATGATATACTTACTCATGATATACTTCTGCCAGGTAAGCCTACTTTGCAGTTAACATTTAATTGAGAAGGTTTTGGGGAAAGTATTTCTATATTTTCTGTGAGCCGGATCATTTGGCTCCATTCACCTAATAGAGCCGTTCATTTGGCTCCCAAACAGCTCTTTGTTCAGTAATGCTTAGAAATTGAACTAAAACCATGAAAAATGTGTCACTCTAATTTAAAGCCGAAAATGTTGCCTACCATTATGTCAGATCGTGAAATGTCAGTTCAAAAACATTTTTACCTGACCAAATTATTAGATGGGGAAAAAAAAGGAAGACAAAATTTAACGCACTGAAAAAATGTGTGTGGACTAATATGAGGCTCGTTCCTTACTATATTGTTCCTGCACTGAGGAATTACCATCTTCACAGAATGTTTTTATAATTTATATGCAGATAAGCGATGTCTGGAACTCCAAAAAGCAATAATAAGAGTATGCAAATCAGGGAGCCAAATTAACGGCTCTTTCACATATGCGATTCTTTTCCCAACGTTGACCCAAAAGAGCTGTTCAAAAAGAGCTGGTTGTTCGCGAATGACCCATCACTACTGGCTACACACGGAGTGATAGACAAATTCCTGCACCACACAGACAGAAAGGGGTAATATTGCTGCAATTCATTGGCAGATATTGTTTGGTGGTCCTCTGTAGCTCAGCTGGTAGAGCACGGCGCTTGTAACGCCAAGATAGTGGGTTCGATCCCCGGGACCACCCATACACAAAAATGTATGCACGCATGACTGTAAGTCGCTTTGGATAAAAGCGTCTGCTAAATGGCTTATTATTATTATTATTATTATTATTATTATTAAATGGCTAGCTAGTTAGCCGTGCGCACTAGTAGCGTTTCAATCGGTGACGTCACTCGCTCTGAGATCTTGAAGTAGTTGTTTCCCTTGCTCTGCAAGGGCCGCGGCTTTTGTGGAGCGACGGGTAACGGTGCTTCGAGGGTGACTGTTGTCGGTGTGTGCAGAGGGTCCCTGGTTCAAGCCCAGGTAGGGGCGAGGAGAGGGACGGAAGCAACCCTGTTACATTAGGTTTGGCTTTTTAAGCCAACAGTGGCTAACCAGGGGTTGGATAATGTCAATGTTGCGTTGGTTAGATAGTAGCTGGGAATATCCCCAGGAAATGTGTATCTCACACATTGCGGAACCCTTTGGTGTAAGTTCTATTACCCCCAGTCACTGTTGTCAGTCAGAGATGTGGACAACAACAATGGCTGATCGCAATAACTGGAACCAGTGAACATATAAACATAATCACCATCTGTTTGCTGCCTCTTTGGCCTGAATGCCAAGCGTCACGTCTGGAGGAATTATAATACTAATAATTTAGTAGTCATTTAGTATGATCTCTATGGAAACAACAATCTACTTGAACTCTCCATTTTGCATAACTTACATTGCATTCGGGAAGTATTCAGACTCCTTGACCTTTTCCACATTTTGTTACGTTACAGCCTTATTCTAAAATTGATGAACAAAAAAAATTCCCCTCATCAATCTACAGACAATACCCCATAACGACAAAGCGAAAACAGGTTTTTAGAAATGTTTGCAAAAGTATAAAAACAAAACAAAAAAACAGATACCTTATTTAGATAAGTATGCTGACCCTTTGCAATGAGACTCGAAATTGAGCTCCGGTGCATCCTGTTTCCATTGATCATCCTTGAGATGATTTTACAACTTGATTGGGGTCCACCTCTGGTAAATTCAATTGATTGGACATGATTTGGAAAGGCACACACCTGTCTATATAAGGTCCCACAGTTGACAGTGCATCTCAGAGCAAAAACCAAGCAATGAGGTCGAAGGAATTGTCCGTAGAGCTCCGAGACAGGATTGTGTCGAGGCACAGATCTGGGGAAGGGTACCAAAAAATGTCCCAAGAACACAGTGGCCTCCATCATTCTTAAATGGAAGAAGTTTGGACAATCATCTCTGTAGCACTCCACCAATCAGGCCTTTATGGTAGAGTGGCCAGACAGAAGCCACTCCTCAGAAAAAGGCACATGACAGCCCATTGGAGTTTGCCAAAAGGCACCTAAAGAACTCTCAGACCATGAGAAACAAGATTTTCTGGTCTGATGAAATTAATATTGAACACTTTGGCCTGAATGCTAAGCGTCACGTCTGGAGGAAACCTGGCACCATCCCTACGGTGAAGCATGGTGGTGGCAGTATCATGCTTTGGGGATGTTTTTCAGCGGTAGGGACTGGGAGACTAGTCAGGATCGAGGGAAAGATGAACGGAGCAAAGTACAGAGAGATCCTTGATGAAAACCTGTTCCAGAATGCTCAGGACCTCAGACTGGGGCAAAGGTTCACCTTCCAACAGGACAACGACCCTAAGCACACAGCAAAGACAACACAGAAGTGGCTTCGGGACAAGTCTCTGAATGTCATTGAGTGGCCCGGACTTGAACCCGATCGAACATCTCTGGAGAGACCTGAAAATAGTTGTGCAGCGATGCTCCCCATCCAACCTGACAGAGCTTGAGAGGATCTGCAGAGAAGAATGGGAGAAACTCCCCAAATACAGGTGTGCCAAGCTTGTAGCGTCATACACAAGAAGACTCGAGGCTGTAATTGCTGCCAAAGGTGATTCCACAAAGTACTAAGTAAAGGGTCTAAATACTTATGTAAATGTGATATTTCAGTTTTTTATTTGTAGTTAATTTGCACAAAAAAACCAATCTGTTTTTGCTTTGTCATTGTGGGGTATTGTGTGTAGACTGATGAGGGGGAAAAAACAATTTAATCCATTTTAGAATAAGGCTGTAGCGTAACAAAATCTGGAAAAAGTCAAGGGGTCTGAATATTTTCAGAATGCGCTGTATTTAGCCTATTATTTGTTGTCACTTATGTCTGTATCAATCCCTTTTTTAAAACATAAAGACGTAATTGAATGAGGAACGTTGATGAAGGATAATATGGTGGTTGGTCATTTGATCTCAAGGTTTGTTGAGAATTAAAGTCAATGCAGTAGAAGTGTGTGTGTGTGTGTGTGATTAAGGGCTCGTCTTTGAGGGAAAATAGGTTGTTTTACAAGCATTGGGATCTAGGTGTGAATAGGCAGCAGCCACTCCAGTCAGACAAAACTCGTTTTAGAGCAGAGGAAACCCTAGATCAAAATCACCCAATAGACTGTTATTATAGACTCGTTTTAGAGCAGAGGAAACCCTATGTTAAAATCACCCAATAGACTATTATTATAGACTCGTTTTAGAGCAGAGGAAACCCTATGTTAAAATCACCCAATAGACTATTATTATAGACTTGTTTTAGAGCAGAGGAAGCCCTATGTTAAAATCACCCAATAGACTATTATTATAGACTCGTTTTAGAGCAGAGGAAACCCTATGTTAAAATCACCCAATAGACTATTATTATAGACTTGTTTTAGAGCAGAGGAAGCCCTAGATCAAAATCACCCAATACACTGTTATTATAGACTTGTTTTAGAGCAGAGGAAACCCTATGTTAAAATCACCCAATAGACTATTATTATAGACTTGTTTTAGAGCAGAGGAAGCCCTAGATCAAAATCACCCAATAGACTATTATTATAGACTTGTTTTAGAGCAGAGGAAGCCCTATGTTAAAATCACCCAATACACTGTTATTATAGACTTGTTTTAGAGCAGAGGAAACCCTATGTTAAAATCACCCAATATACTGTTATTATAGACTTGTTTTAGAGCAGAAGAAGCCCTATGTTAAAATCACCCAATATACTGTTATTATAGACTTGTTTTAGAGCAGAGGAAGCCCTATGTTAAAATCACCCAATAGACTATTATTATAGACTTGTTTTAGAGCAGAGGAAGCCCTATGTTAAAATCACCCAATAGACTATTATTATAGACTCGTTTTAGAGCAGAGGAAACCCTATGTTAAAATCACCCAATAGACTATTATTATAGACTTGTTTTAGAGCAGAAGAAGCCCTATGTTAAAATCACCCAATATACTGTTATTATAGACTTGTTTTAGAGCAGAGGAAGCCCTAGATCAAAATCACCCAATAGACTATTATTATAGGAATACATTCGGCATCTCACTGCTTGCGTAAGAGTGTGTGTGTGTGTCTGTGCATAACGTGTGTATATGTCATTCTCACGTATGTGGTTAGGGTTTGACATAATCACCGCAACGGACCATAATGGTCATTGCCATACCCCCCCAGACACACTGTCCTAACCGCCTCTAAATGGATATGTCAACAGGATCCCATCTGTATTCATTTATCAGACTAGTGGTTGAGTTAAGAGGTCTGGTTTTGTGGAGAGGAAGAAAAAAAATAAACTAGTTTGACGATTCATTTCATTTAATTTACGAGTAATTGGTTCTACAGGTCTGGCGTGAGAGGAGGGCAGAAAAACAACATAGCGTTACAGAGTAATTTCAGGCAGCAGATAGATAGCTTTTGGCTGCTGTCTGCCAGGCTGCCCGTTTGCGTAAAAAATCCTCACACATTTGCAAGTGAACATCTCATCTCCTCTCCTGTCGTCAGTCTCGGCAGGCTGGCTGAGTCCCAAATGGCACCCTATCCCCTTTTCCCTGGTCAAAAGTAGTGCACTATCTAGGGAATAGGGTGCAATTTGTTATATTTTGGTTTCATCTGACCATATGACATTCTCCCAATCCTCTTCTGGATCATCCAAATGCACTCTAGCAAACTTCAGACGGGCCTGGACATGTACTGGCTTAAGCAGGGGGACACGTCTGGCACTGCAGGATTTGAGTCCCTGGCGGCGTAGTGTGTTACTGATGGTAGGCTTTGTTACTTTGGTCCCAGCTCTCTGCAGGTCATTCACTAGGTCCCCCCGTGTGGTTCTGGGATTTTTGCTCACCGTTCTTGTGATCATTTTGACCCCACGGGGTGAGATCTTGCGTGGAGCCCCAGATCGAGGGAGATTATCAGTGGTCTTGTATGTCTTCCATTTCCTAATAATTGCTCCCACAGTTGATTTCTTCAAACCAAGCTGCTTACCTATTGCAGATTCAGTCTTCCCAGCCTGGTGCAGGTCTACAATTTTGTTTCTGGTGTCCTTTGACAGCTCTTTGGTCTTGGCCATAGTAGAGTGGAGTGTGACTGTTTGAGGTTGTGGACAGGTGTCTTTTTATACTGATAACAAGTTCAAACAGGTGCCATTAATACAGGTAACGAGTGGAGGACAGAGGAGCCTCTTAAAGAAGAAGTTACAGGTCTGTGAGAGCCAGAAATCTTGCTTGTTTGTATGTGACCAAATACTTATTTTCCACCATAATTTGCAAATAAATTCCTTAAAAATCCTACAATGTGATTTTCTGGATTTTTTTCCTCAATTTTTCTGTCATAGTTGACGTGTACCTATGATGAAAATTACAGGCCTCTCTCATCTTTTTAAGTGGGAGAACTTGCACAATTGGTGGCTGACTAAATACTTTTTTTCCCCACTGTAGGTAATAGCTGTTTCGCATTAGATTGTGGATTTTTCTGATAATGTTATTACTGCAGCCTATTGCATTAATTTAGTTTCAAATACCAACTTGTTGTTCAACAAATGTAGAACCTACATAAAGTTGGTGCTATCCCATCAGCATAATAGCTAAAGCTACTTGCAATCTACTGGTCCACGTAACGAAAACAAATTATAGTTTTAGAATTCACAAATTATTTGCATACACCACTTGTGTTACGCAACCTATAGAATAAGGTAGTAACAATTAGAATTTGTCAAATAAATGCTTTTCATTCAACTATTCAACCTCCTCGATCCAGTCCAGCAAGTACGACTCTCTTTTACCCGCGAACTAGAACCGTAAATTATTTTCCTTTTGTTCTCAATTCAAATCATTGTCACAGCTCTATCGCAATTTCCAGTCCGCTATTCAATTTCTGTAACTGTCCTTTCTGATTTAGGCTCTAAATAATAAAACAAATACTAGCTATCGTTGACAAGCATACATTTAACTCTATTCTCAGTTGTTTTTAAACTATCAACTCATTCGGCAACAGAAAAAAGAACTCTCTTCCTCCCCCCACTATTCCTGTTGAATAAAGTGAGTCGTTCAATTTGAACCCCGCAAACTACTACATCCCAGTCTTACATCCCAAAATCAACACTGGCTGTTTTATTAATTTAATTTAATTTACACAACCCATAACCATAGTTGAACTATAATCAGAAAATCTAGATTTTAATCAGAAAATCCAGATTTTAGTCTTATTCCTATCACATGATTGATTTACTGTCTGCCACCTCCCCCTCTGTACGTCTACGTGTTTGGGCACACAAGCCAGCACTTATCACTTTACTACCTAGACCCCCCCCCCAGTCATAGAATCCTCACAGAATCCTATAGACTGGTCACTATTCACCCCCCCGAAATCATTATATCAACAGCTTATTCTCCAAACTTCAGATAACCTCATTCTCATATTCACACAACCTTCACTTCACTTACTATCTCCTTCTAGCTTCTGATAACCACACCTTGGCTGTATCTAAACCCTCTGCAAATCAATATTTTTTTTTCAGATCAGTACCACAGTTTACATGCATCAGTTTAATCATAGACTCTAACTTGTCTACATTGAGACGTCCAATAAACCAATACCTTTTCCTCCATCTGGGTCTATTGTATATATATTCCTTTTATCCTTTAACTCCATATACCTCTCATCCCCGGTTAATTCCAGGACCTCCTTTGAGGATTGACCTCCCATGTCGACTATCTAGGTGTTACTATTTCCTTCCCTGAAGTTTCACCCCCGTTTTATATCTATCTAGAATACTGGCGCATTGGGTTTTCTCTAGATAAACATCTAAAAACGCAGAAGTTTACTTCCTGCTTGTATACTTATTGACAATCCCAGATTGTCTCAACACAAGGTAGTTTATTTTTGGTAATGGCCTCTACTACCAGGAGTCATTGCGGACCCACACTCAAACACTCAAACCTTTTGATCTTACATCCCCCCGCTTTATATCTATCTAGAATACTGGTGCATGGTTTTCTCTAGATAAACGTCTAAAAACGGTTATACCGGATGACGATCCCTTATTGGATTATCGACGGATTACTACCCTCACTACAGCAGATTTAAACAGTTAATTTTTTCCTACTGCAGTTTCAAGATATCAATCCCCCAAAAATTCATGAATAAAAATTACTGACCTTATCCTTGCAGCTGGGATATCCATTTTTGTGATCTCGTCACTGTTTCTGTCGTCTAACAGTTTTGCCACCGGCCTGTAATGAACCCCCAATCAGAGGCCAGGTCTTTGTCTATACGGATGTATCATCCGCCCGTGCACGGTTTTCGGTGTCCCCCGGAACGACAGAAAACGGATATTGAGATCCGGCTCGAAGGACCAATTGTCACGAGAATTTCTATCTCTAATACTCAAGCTCTGAATAACTCCCAGAGGGTGTAAGGCTCTGGTTTAATAATGAATTAAACAAATTATCCAGTCTGCAAGAGATCAGCATTTTTATTCATGAGAGCACTTCATGGCTACAGACAATAAATTGACAGTTTTGACTGGGGTTTTCTAGGGGCGAAGATAGTCCAGGAGATAACAGTTCTACACTGATAACTAAAGCTTGGTTCCCAAGTTTCTAAACCATACCAACCCATCTTTGGTATAGTGTCGCCATAATATTTGAATTGAGGAAGTGTGATCATGATCATTAGGATATTTTTAGCGATCCGCAGTAGACGTCCTTAATGCCCCCCCCAGCCTTCAGATGTGAGCTTAACAGTGCACTTGAGATGCGTTTTAACTTTCGCATCCGTAGCCTTAACTTATCATTTCCAAACGTTTAGGTCAGTTGTATGCTGCTTGCGATCTATTAACAGTAACGGTTTACATTAAATAGTCACTATTTTTTACTGATGCATTTGGCAATATTCAATTCATATGCACAAAACATATGAACAAAAGCATTCACCTTCAATGTTGATACATGTAGGACCTTCCTATATAGGCTATGAGCAGCACTTCATTCAATTTATCCAATCAGTTATTTTCTTGCGCAAACCACCTGTCCAACTCAGACATTTCTCTCAACACAGGGATGTCGATTCGCACAGGACTAGTATTATCAGAGGACCTTGGAGTTCGCCAAAAAACAGTAGGTTATTCTGGCTGGGTTTGTTTCTGTCCTGCCATGTACAAGTTACTGACATGGCATATTCGGACGGGACTAAAATTACAGATGTGGTGATTTGTGCTTGTGAACATAATTCCATTACCCGACCTCCCCCAGTAAAACTAATCCCATCCGAATAGGGCTTAAGGCATTGTTCTCAATCCCAATATGCTGGTTAATTTTGCTATTATGCACATAGCAACATAGAGAAAGGCACCAATTATATGGGACACTGAAGATTATCTTTCAGAACCGTGGACAGCAGCCATATCCAACGTGGCAGGAAGCGCATTTGTTATAAAATAATATTAGATTTATTAGTATTGCACCATTATTTTTACATAATATAACCATATAAAATTTCAGTATCACATGTCTTGGAGTGATGGACTGTGCCATCCCCTTGGCCTCCGCAATGGATTAGTCCACTGAGACAGCCGCGAAATTAGACAGGTGTCTTGTGCACCATGATTTTTAAAATTTTGTTGAGACTGCTCAACTAAAGAAATATCGGTCGACCAAACAATCGACCAGTCGACTAAATGGGGTCAGCCCTACTCGGGGTTACTGAGAATGGTGCGACATACAAAAAAACATCCAGTCAGCAGCAATCCTGTGGGCTAAAACAGCTCGTTGATGAGAGGTCGAAGGAGAATGGCAAGAATCGTGCAGGCTAACAGGCGGGTCCACAAACAGGCAAATAACGGCAATGCACAACTCATCGGGCCTTGTCACGGATGGGCTATTGCAGCAGACAACCCACATGGGTTCCACTCCTATCAGCTAAAAACAAGAAGAAGAGGCTTTCGAATTCCGTTTCCTGTTGCGTCATGCTGATGGCAGAGTCAGAATTTGGCATCAGCAGCATGAGTCCATGGCTCCATCCTGCCTGGTGTAAACGGTACAGGCTGGTGGCAGTGGTGTAATGGTGTGGATAATGTTTTCCTGGTACACATTAGGTCCCTTGATACCAATTGAGCAACGTTTCCATGCACCGAATTCAGGCTGTTCTGGAGGCAAAGGGGGGTACTAGATGGGTGTACCTGATAAACTGGCCACAGAGTGTATGTGTTCCAACAACAAGCTGCGGTTCTGGAATAATTGCGTCCCGTCTGTTTTCCACTTAAGCTACTTTGTGAACTACTAGTGCCATTTAGAATTGGTTAGCCTAGGCTATACCTCCCTTAAACATAGACAGGTTCCACACTGAAAATATGCAAAAACATTCGTTTGATAAAGACAAAAAACGTATTTTCATCAGAATCATTAAGCATATTCCTACTCACCAAACAGATGTTGTGGCCGTATTTCATGACCATGCATTGTTCAATGTGGAATTGCTCATCCATTTTGAAGATTGTGTTCCATTATATAATATAACCAGTTGATTTTACGGTTTCAATAAATAAATCTTAAATGTCACTTTCTTTTTTTATTGACTGAATATTAGGGCTAACTAAAAACAAATCTTGGTCGACCCGAGAGCCGTCTGTTCTTCAGACAAATCGATTAGACACACCCTATGTTTGAATAAAATATATCTAGGCTACTTTTCCTGATGCTTTAAGGACAGCGATTTTAAAAATCAAGACACACAAAGTACTAAAGAGGGAGCCAGAGATCAATATAACCCCCACACCCACCCCCACTCCCGCTGCTGGCCTTGGCAGATCCTGCCATTACGCTCCTGAGTTGCCGGTAATAGGCTACACTAGCGGTCTGCAACCTTTTCCATTTGGAGTGCCAAGTTACCGTACCATTTCTACCGATCTGCGTGCCAGTTGTGATTTTCATATGCACATTGTCGTGGAACAGTTTCATTTCATTTATAATAAAGTCTTCATATCTCAAAATCAATGTCATGTCATATATCTAAATGAAAATGATACAAATCTAAAAGTAACTTCCATTGCCAATATGTAAAAATAGCCTACATAAAAAAAACATTGCAGCCAGCAGGTAGAACATATCCTGATTTAAAAAATGAATATCCTATAAATCACATTGGCTATGCATGGCTTGTCTGCAAGGAACTTGAAACATTGTATCAACTATTAATTTGGGTCCGGCCTGACGCTTGTGCTAGCAAACTTGCAACATTGTATAAAATATTCTGGGCCCTCAGTTTCCCGCACCACTGAGTAGGCTATTTGCGCAAGGATACAAAGTAATCAGGTAGGCCTTTTTATAAAATTTCCACCGGATCGGAGCATTACATTTTTTCCCCTTATATGCTGAGTTGTTATCGAAAGGGAGAGAGCTGGAAAGATTTTTCAAATGGGCTACGTTGAGGAACTATTGTCATTATCAATGGATGTGAAAACACTTTATTTACCTGCTTTTTGAGGCGAAGAAAAAATTACTTTGAGAAGCTCCACAGTGATGGTGAGTTAAGACAATCAGAAATAGTATCAGATCCCCAAATAGGCACATGTATAAGCCTACATCAGGTGCGTGTCCTTACTCAAGATTGACGAGCGCTCCAAACAAAACTCGTAAATGGAATTAAATAAACCAAAAACATTTCCTCACAAGTGTAGCCTAGGTTGTGCGCTCTGCAAACAATGTGTCGACTCCTGCAAAGACAACGGTAAGACTAATAATAACATATTGAACGCATTAAAATAAATTATCGTAACCAAACAAACGTTGTAGATGAGAAATGATGGTACTTAATGGTAAATGTCCTACTGGTGAGCCTCCACAATGGATTAGTCCACTAAGACAGGCGTGAATTAGACAGGTCTCGTATGCCATAACATTTAAAAGATATATATGTTTGCCACTGCTCGACTAAAAAAAATCTTGGTCGATCAACAGCCTATCGACCAGTCGACTAAATGGGGTCAGCCCTGCTGTTTGGTTATATGGGGCAATTTAGCAATTAGGATTTGTTATCTGTAATGGTTATGATTAAATTAGGCATTGTTGCGGTCTGTTGGCATATAGATAAATGCACATTTATATTTTTCTAGTTTGTGCTTTTTTTTTCTTCTACATTCAAGTTTTAAAAAAACATGCGATTACTTGAACAGTCAAATGTCAAATGTCCATCCCTAATCCTAATCCCTAATTCAGTCACTTCTGGAAGTAGCCTACATTCCCATTCCACTCCCATTTCCCTGTAATGCACAGTGGGGCAGGCAAAATCAGATCAGACATTCAATTCCAAACTGACTGACTAACTTGTCACTCTGCATCCGAACAAGCGAAATAGCGCCCCTCTATCTAACCATATGTAGCATATGTATCTGATGCTGTCTGGACAAAAAGAGTTTGACATGCCATACTCTATTTGACCAGACAGCATCAGATACATGGGCTGCACATACTGAGATAGAGGGGCGCTGTTTCCTTCGCTCGGATGCTTTATCTGACCGAGATTGATGTGTATTTCTGTTGGTGTGCGTCTCGGTCAAATACATTCTCAGGTATGGTAGGGCAGGCCAGGCCGCCTAAGGCCCACCCATAACTCCAGCCCTGCCAAGCCCTAGCCAAAGCCCCAGCCCCATCCCAGGCCCAGCCACATCCTTAGTCTCCCTACTCCTCCCACAGCAGAGCAGAGCAGCAGAACTGCCAGACTCCATGTGACATTTAGAACATCACAGCAGAATGATTATTACAGGAGAGACCATATGAACTGACAGAGAGAGAATGAACTGATAGAGAGAGAAAGAGAGACCATATGAACTGACAGAGAGAGAGACCATATGAACTGACAGAGAGAGAGACAGACCATATGAACTGACAGAGAGAGAGACAGACCATATGAACTGACAGAGAGAGAGACCATATGAACTGACAGAGAGAGAGACCATATGAACTGACAGAGAGAGAGCGAGACCATATGAACTGACAGAGAGAGAGAGAGACCATATGAACTGACAGAGAGAGAGCGAGACCATATGAACTGACAGAGAGAGAGAGAGACCATATGAACTGACAGAGAGAGAGAGAGAGAGAGAGCGACCATATGAACTGACAGAGAGAGAGACCATATGAACTGACAGAGAGCGAGAGAGCGACAATATGAACTGACAGAGAGAGAGAGAGACCATATGAACTGACAGAGGGAGAGAGAGCGAGAGAGAGACCATATGAACTGATAGAGAGAGAGAGAGAGAGACAATATGAACTGACAGAGAGAGAGAGAGACCATATGAACTGACAGAGAGAGAGAGACCATATGAACTGACAGAGAGAGAGAGAGAGAGAGAGACCATATGAACTGACAGAGAGAGAGACCATGAGACCATATGAACTGACAGAGAGAGAGAGAGAGACCATATGAACTGACAGAGAGAGAGAGAGACCATATGAACTGACAGAGAGAGAGACCATATGAACTGACAGAGAGAGAGAGAGACCATATGAACTGACAGAGAGGGAGAGAGACCATATGAACTGACAGAGGGAGAGAGAGACCATATGAACTGACAGAGAGAGAGAGACCATATGAACTGACAGAGAGAGAGAGAGACCATATGAACTGAGAGAGAGAGACCATATGAACTGACAGAGAGAGAGAGAGAGACCATATGAACTGACAGAGAGAGAGAGACCATATGAACTGACAGAGAGAGAGAGAGAGAGAGACCATATGAACTGACAGAGAGAGAGAGAGAGAGAGACCATATGAACTGACAGAGAGAGAGAGTCCATATGAACTGACAGAGAGAGAGAGAGAGACCATATGAACTGACAGAGAGAGAGAGAGACCATATGAACTGACAGAGAGAGAGAGAGACCATATGAACTGACAGAGAGAGAGAGAGACCATATGAACTGACAGAGAGAGAGACCATATGAACTGACAGAGAGAGAGAGAGACCATATGAACTGACAGAGAGAGAGAGAGACCATATGAACTGACAGAGAGAGAGAGACCATATGAACTGACAGAGAGAGAGAGAGACCATATGAACTGACAGAAAGAGAGAGAGAGAGACCATATGAACTGACAGAGAGAGCGAGACCATATGAACTGACAGAGAGAGAGAGACCATATGAACTGACAGAGAGAGAGAGATACCATATGAACTGACAGAGAGAGAGAGAGACCATATGAACTGACAGAGAGAGAGAGACCATATGAACTGACAGAGAGAGAGAGAGACCATATGAACTGACAGAGAGAGAGAGACCATATGAACTGACAGAGAGATGTCGTGCAAAAAGTTATATTTTTTACTCATCTGTCCATAGAACATTCTTCCAAGAGTCTTGATGATCTTACAGGTGCTTTTTGGCAAATTTGAGTAAACTTTTTGGACGAGATGGGTCACATCTATGTCTGGCGAAAACCTGCGCATCAATACTAGGAGATGTTATGGCTAGGAGGTGATTCTGTGACCTAGCAGTGATGTTTAGGTGTCGTGGCTAGGAGGGTGTCGTGGCTAGGGGGTGATTCTGTGACCTAGCAGTGATGTCTAGGTGTCGTGGCTAGGAGGGTGTCGTGGCTAGGAGGGTGTCGTGGCTAGGAGGTGATTCTGTGACCTAGCAGTGATGTCTAGGTGTCGTGGCTAGGAGGGTGTCGTGGCTAGGAGGGTGTCGTGGCTAGGAGGTGATTCTGTGACCTAGCAGTGATGTCTAGGGTGTCGTGGCTAGGAGGGTGTGCGTGGCTAGGAGGGTGTCGTGGCTAGGAGGTGATTCTGTGACCTAGCAGTGATGTCTAGGTGTCGTGGCTAGGAGGGTGTCGTGGCTAGGAGGTGATTCTGTGACCTAGCTGTGATGTCTAGGTGTCGTGGCTAGGAGGTGATTCTGTGACCTAGCAGTGATGTTTAGGTGTCGTGGCTAGGAGGGTGTCGTGGCTAGGGGTTGTTATGGCAGACTGTGGGAATGTTATGTGTTTTTTTTGGTGGACCTGTAAAGAGGTTGTTATGGACTTTTTAACTGGACCCAACAATGCTAATTTTGCCTTTTCTATAACACCTTTATATTGTTATGCTCAAATGGGACCTTCTCAAACCTGTTTCAAATAGGCTTAGACTAATGACTGAGCTAATGGCCTTTAAATCCAACTTTAAATAGTGCTTCCCAGTTGGCTCCTTTTGTTGTGTTAATTATTGGCTCTTCCCTCACAATATATACTACTACAGAACTTACCAAACCTTCCCTTGTCATCCCAGAAATCCCATGAATGAAAGTGCCGTGATTATTTTTAAAACACTTAAATGTATTTGCAGCATTGCTGAAATTCCCCACCAACTGGAGAGTTTTGTTCCTCAGTAGCTGTCTAAAGGGTGTTGGGTGTTATTGACTGTGTGTTTCTGACTGTCCCGTGGACTTGGTAATTGCAGACCTTGTTTCCCTGCCTGCCTGCCTGCCTGCCTGCCTGGGTAGAAGCCATTTTGAGAAAAGTGTGAGCCAACGCATGTTGGAGCTGAGCAGAGATGGAGATAGCTGCAGCCTGCTGCCCTGGAATTAATGCAAGAGGCATTAGTCAGAGAAATCACTTATCTCAGAACTCGAGATGTGGTTTGAGTTTTGAGAGTTGGGCTGTGTCCCTAATGCTACCCTATGTACCCTGGTCAAAAGTAGTGCACTATATAGGGAACAGGGTGCCATTAGGGCTAGGTCTAAAGTAGTGCACTATATAGGGAATAGGGTGCCATTTGGGAAGCAGTTTGGATTAGCTCAGCGACTCAGCCAGTCTGACATTAAAATCAGCAGCCCTCTGGTTTCCGTAACTCATTTTATTTTATTTTTTACCAAGAATCTGTTTTGCTCCAGCCTAAACTACATAATTGTTACAATGTACCCATGGGAAGAAAATGGAGGCTTTCTAAGGCCTTTACCACCTTATCAAATATATTCTTGGACATGTTACTAACCATTAACCACATAGGTGTCATGCTCAAGAATGCTTTTATTATCACTGGGCATGTTATTACCAGGCTTGTTATTACCAGGCTTGTTATTACCAGGAAGGTTGTTATTATCAGGCTAGTTATTACCAGGCAGGTTGTTATTACCAGGCTTGTTATTACCAGGAAGGTTGTTAATACCAGGCTTGTTATTACCAGGCTTGTTATTACCAGGAAGGTTGTTATTATCAGGCTTGTTATTACCAGGAAGGTTGTTATTACCAGGCTTGTTATTACCAGGAAGGTTGTTATTACCAGGCTTGTTATTATCAGGCAGGTTGTTATTACCAGGCTTGTTATTACCAGGAAGGTTGTTATTATCAGGCTAGTTATTACCAGGAAGGTTGTTATTATCAGGCTTGTTATTACCAGGAAGGTTGTTATTATCAGGCTTGTTATTACCAGGCTTGTTATTACCAGGAAGGTTGTTATTATCAGGCTTGTTATTTCCAGGCAGGTTGTTATTATCAGGCTTGTTATTTCCAGGCAGGTTGTTATTATCAGGCTTGTTATTTCCAGGCAGGTTGTTATTACCAGGCTTGTTATTTCCAGGCAGGTTGTTATTATCAGGCTAGTTATTACCAGGCAGGTTGTTATTACCAGGCTTGTTATTACCAGGAAGGTTGTTAATACCAGGCTTTTTATTACCAGGCAGGTTCTTATTATCAGGCAGGTTATCATCATCAGGCAGGTTATTATCATAATAATATGCCATTTAGCAGACGCTTTTATCCAAAGCGTGCATACATTTTTTTGTGTATGGGTGGTCCCGGGGATCGAACCCACTACCTTGGCGTTACAAGCGCCGTGCTCTACCAGCTGAGCTACAGAGGACAGGTTATCATCATCAGGCAGGTTATCATCATCATGCAGGTTATTATCATCAGGCAGGTTATTACCAGGAAGGTTATTATCATCAGGCAGGTTATTATCATCAGGCAGGTTATCATCATCAGGCAGGTTATTACCAGGCAGGTTATTATCATCAGGCAGGTTATCATCATCAGGCAGGTTATTATCATCAGGCAGGTTATTACCAGGAAGGTTATTATCATCAGGCAGGTTATCATCATCAGGCAGGTTATTACCAGGAAGGTTATCATCATCAGGCAGGTTATCATCATCAGGCAGGTTATCATCATCAGGCAGGTTATTATCATCAGGCAGGTTATTATCGTCAGGCTGGTTATTATCGTCAGGCTGGTTATCATCATCAGGCAGGTTATTATCATCAGGCAGGTTATTATCGTCAGGCAGGTTATTATCATCAGGTAGCTTAGTGGGTAAGAGCGTTGTGCCAGTAACCGAAAGGTCGCTGGTTCTAATCCCCGAGCCGACTAGGTGAAAAATCTGTCGATGTGCCCTTAAGCAAGGCACTTAACCCTAATTGCTGATGTAAGTCGCTCTGGATAAGAGCGTCTGCTAAATGACTAAAATGTAAAATGTTATTATCATCAGGCATGTTATTATCATCAGGCAGGTTATTATCATCAGGCAGGTTATTACCAGGAAGGTTGTTATTATCATGTTTGTTATTACCTGGCAGGTTGTGTAAATGGTGAATCAGAGCGTAGTGATACTAGTGGTAGCTTTGGTCAGGCTGACACACTGTCTGGAAAGAGACATACCTTGGGTGCATCTCTCCTCTTTCCCCTGACACACATGATGACGTGATTGACAATAACATTTTGTTAGGTAGTTTGTACCTGCCGGGAAGGAGGTCAGAGTTCATTTCAGACTGTTTGACTGTCGACTTTACGTTTTGACTTTTTAATTTGGACTTCTAACTAGTGATTTCCTGATCCTAATGTAGTCTCGTACAGGGTCTTTTCAATCTCATAAGATTTCTCCCTGTGTCACTTGCAAGAGATCAACGTGCAAGTCTGTAATAGGCTTATAGCGGATCTTCCTCCACTGCCAGAACACTATCCCAATGATCTGCATCTCGTCCTCTTCTAAGACGGCAAATTGATTTGAGATGTGCAATCTGTTGAGTCACTCAGCTCGGCCGCCGAGACTCGCTCACTGAGCTCTGAGCTCCTAGACCCACTGATAGTGCGTGGTTGGTAGGTACGCTCGGAGTAGAGAACATTCATACACCACCACCACCAGCGCCTCTATTTCAGAACCCTCTCGACTTGTCACTCAGTGATGGCATCAGGACATCATGTGATGCCGATGATGTGACGGTCCGAAGTGACGACAGCAGCACCTTGACTGCCAGGGACAGAGTGATACTGAAAATGTATTTTATAAAAACGACATCCAAACACGATGGGTCCATGAAGATGGATGAATCGAAGTTGTCCTTGCTTGTTGTTGGTGTAGAATCCATCAAAAGAACCAGGACGTCGAACTGAACAAAACTGCACTGTTTCTCTCCATGACCCCGGCTGAGGGTTACAGTGCAGTATCTGGTTGAGGGTTACAGTGCAGTATCTGGTTGAGGGTTACAGTGCAGTATCTGGTTGAGGGTTACAGTGCAGTATCTGGTTGAGGGTTACAGTGCACTATCTGGTTGAGGGTTACAGTGCACTATCTGGTTGAGGGTTACAGTGCAGTATCTGGTTGAGGGTTACAGTGCAGTATCTGGTTGAGGGTTACAGTGCAGTATCTGGTTGAGGGTTACAGTGCAGTAGCTGGTTGAGGGTTACAGTGCAGTATCTGGTTGAGGGTTACAGTGCAGTATCAGGTTGAGGGTTACAGTGCAGTATCTGGTTGAGGGTTACAGTGCAGTATCTGGTTGAGGGTTACAGTGCAGTATCTTGCTTCTGTCATGTTTTAGCCTTGTTTGGTTTTCAACTCCTGGTCCTGAAGGATCCCTGGGTGTGCTGTGCACATCTGTGTTCCAGCCCAACGCTAACATACCTGATTCTACTTGTGAAGTGCTTGTTGATTAGGCCTAGACAAAGACAACTAACTTAGTATAGTACTTTTAGTTCATTGTAAACGATTCCTTGTAGAACTAGAATTAATAAGTTTAGCTCTGTTCTAATCAGGCTTTGTAACTGTGCGTTTGTCCCAAAGGAGCTGCATATCAAGAAGACACAATGACAGACAGAATGTGACTTGTTGTCTTCCCTGAGTTTCCTCAGTCACAGATCACATCTCACAGATCGACAGACTGTGGTGTGAAACGATTTGTTCGTTCAGAGAGAAAAACTTTGCTTTAAGACGTTCGGTTGCCAAGTTACTGCCTTGTTCTTTAAATGGATTAATTACTTGAATTGCGATTGACATTTACTGTGCATTCTACTGTCAGTTGGAGTTCTGTTCCAAACTGAATGCCCCACTGTGTGGCATGCAGCCGACCCAACTGATATCCCTGTTGTTTCTCTGGTGATCCAGCTGGTTAGGAGGAGATGAATACAAAGCATGAAGGATCTACAAATGGTCATGACTCTAGTGCTTTCGGAAAGTATTCAGACCCCTTCACTTTTTCCACATTTTGTTACGTTACAGCCTCATTCTAAAATTGATTAAAATGTTTTTTTTTCCCCCTCATTCATCTACACACAATACCCCATAATGACAAAGCAAACTGGTTTTCAGAAATGTTTGCAAAGAATTTTGAATATATACTGAAATCACATTTACATAAGTATTCTGACCCTTTACTCAGTATTTAGTTGAAGCACCTTTGGCAGCGATTACAGCCTCGAGTCTTCTTGGGTATGACGCTACAAGCTTGGCACACCTGTATTTGGGGAGTTTCTCCAATTTCTTCTCTGCAGATCCTTTCAAGCTCTGTCAGGCTGGATGGCTATTTTCAGGTCTCTCCAGAGATGTTCGATCGGGTTCAAGTCCGGGCTCTGGCTGGGCCACTGAAGGACATTCAGAGACTTTTCCCGAAGCCACTCCTGCGTTGTCTTGGCTGTGTGCTTAGGGTCTTTGTCCTGTTGGAAGGTGAACCTTCGCCCCAGTCTGAGGTCCTGAGATCTCTGGAGCAGGTTTTCATTAAGGATATCTTAGTACATTGCTCCGTTCATCTTTCCCTCGATCCTGAGTAGTCTCCCAGTCCCTGCTGCTGAAAAACATCCCCATAGCATGATACTGCCACCACCATGTTTCACCGTAGGGATGGTGCCAGGTTTCCTCTAGATGGGACGCTTGGTGTTCAGGCCAAAGAGTTCAATCTTGGTTTCATCAGACCAGAGAATCTTGTTTCTCATGGTCTGAGAGTCCTTTAAGTGCCTTTTGGCAAACTCCAAGCGGGCTGTCATGTGCCTTTTACTGAGGAGTGGCTTCCACCTGGCCACTCTACCATAAAGGCCTGATTGGTAGAGTGCTGCAGAGATGGTTGTCCTTGAAGGTTTCCCACATCTCCACAGAGGAACTCTGGAGCTCTGTCAGGGTAGCCATCGGGTTGTTGGTCACCTCCCTGACCATGGCCCTTCTCACCCGATTGCTCAGTTTTGCTGGGCGGCCAGCTCTAGGAAGAGGCTTGGTGGTTCCAAACTTCTTCCATTTAAGAATGATTGTGGCCACTGTGTTCTTGGGGACCTTCAATGCTGCAGAAATCAATCAAATTGTTGAAACATCTCAAGGATGATCAATGGAAACAGGATGCACCTGAGCTAAATTTTGAGTCTCATAGCAAAGGGTCTGAATACTTATGTAAATAAGCTATTTCAGTTTTCTTTTTCTTTTTTATAGATGTGCAAAAATGTCTAAACCTGTTTTCGCTTTGTCATTATGGGGTATTGTGTGTAGATTGATGAGGAAAAAAATTAATTTAATCAATTTTAGAGTAAGGCTGTAACGTAAAATGTTTTGGAAAAAGTGAAGGTGTTTGAATACTTTCCGAATCTCTTCACATAACAAATGGTTTCCTTATGACAGCGGTTCTTTGAAAAGGTTCAGAAATAGTTCATTGTTTTTTTGTAAAGGAAGTAACCACCAATTGTCAGTTGACCCAAACCAACAGCCAATACAAGGAGTTGTTACTGTGGTTTTTAAGACTTTGTATGGCCTTGTGAGGCATTTGGGGTCAAGACTAGGTCTTCAACAGAGTCAAGAGGTTTATTGTGGTTTTAACACCATTTCTACAAAGTTAGTATCAGAGAATAATCTCCACCAGAGTGCCCTTTAATCAGAACCAGTTCAGATGTATCACTGATTTCTAAAGAAGTTCCCAGTCTGCCAAGCCAGGGTTGTGCTGTAAGCCCGCCCTCCGTTTTGAGTCGTGATTTAGTGATAACAGCAGTAGCTATTGGCTGACCTCCTCAACACACTTCCTGCTTTACATCCACTCAGTGGCTACGTCCCAAATAGCACCTTATTCCCTATTTAATGCACTATTATGGGCCCTGGTCAAAATGGTTTACTGTAGGGAATAGGGTGCTATTTGGGACTCTGCCTCAGTGTCACAGTGCCAAAGGAGAAAACTAGGCGCTATGCTGGTGTTTGTTTTTTGATGCTGGTGTTGTTTTTGGAATAAACGTTGTTGATTTGATTAAACTTTTAGTGTGCTAGGACACTGTATGTATGGTGTTCAATAGCTGCCTGTTTGTAAAAGAGAGAACTTTGACTACTCAAGCTTGTAAGATGGATATCCCAACTTTTAAGGCAGTTATAAAAATGTCAGATCCCAGGAAAATGATCTGGCCTCAGACTTCTGGCTTGCAGGTGTCTGACTGCAGCAGACAGCAGTAGGCGGAAGATGCCTTGACATCTGTTTTAAAAAGACCTAAACGTCTCCATTTACACTCAGGATGATAGCAACAGATGATGGCAACAGATGATGCCTAGTATCCCAACTCAGAATGTTGATTGAAATGGCAGGACCCTCCAATACATAGCACATAAGTGGAGCTTTGTTGGCTTGAGACTGTTGGAGGTTAGGGTTGCGCGGTATCCAGATTTTCATACCGTTGCTGTACCATACCGGGGTATACAGTATTACTGGAAGTGCAAAACAATTTAGGCGACAGGGGACCTTGATCCAGCAGGGGATTCAATGTCTCTGCTGTAACCAAGAAGCTTGTTCTTAACATCTAGCCACCTAGCTAGCAAGTTAGCAAACCAGATGAATAGCTGGAGCCCTGAGCTGGAAATCTTAGATATCTTATAGTTATACTTAACTTCCAGTATAATCAGTGGCGTAGCACGCAACGCCGCATCCCCCGCAAGGAGGGGGTGCCCCCGCAACAAAATAAAATAATAATAATTTTAAACGGTATTGAAAATCATACCGTTGGTTTTTCGAAATACCCCGGTATACGGTATAAACAGTATCACCAAAGTCTATTAGAGGTGTGCTTCACCAGTCTTGCCCTAGGAGTGTTAGAAAGCAGGTCAGTTCATGGTCTGGGCCAATGGGCCACCAGCAGGGCAGGCTCTGGAATGGTCTGGGCCAATGGGCCACCAGCAGGGCAGGCTCTGGAATGGTCTGGGCCAATGGGCCACCAGCAGGGCAGGCTCTGGAATGGTCTGGGCCAATGGGCCACCAGCAGGGCAGGCTGTGGAATGGGCAGGCTGTGGAATGGGCAGAATCTCTCACTTTTAAACAGTGTGAGAAAGATGGATGACCTCATCTGGTTCAACTACAGCAAAGCCCAACTAGGAACAGGAAGAACAATAGAATCTGCATGACCCACTACCCACCGGGGAGGTGCCCCTCTGTGTGTGTGTGTGGGGTGTGTGTGTGGGTTAATTATTATTTGAACAGACAGGATTGAAAGTGTGTGTGTGTGTGCGAGCATTTTAGCTAAGCACATTTGTGTGTGTGTGTAGGGTTATGGCGGTCATGAAATTTTGTTAGCCGGTGATTGTCAAGCAAATAACTGTCGGTCTCACGGTAATTGACCGGTAATTAACATAAACACATTTAGCATCTCCTGGCTTCCACACATAGCCTACAAGCCACTGATGCAGACCTTTTGGAATATCTACATTTTAAAAAGTCTAATAAATCCATGTAATATAGCCTACACCTTCACAATAAATCCATTATTTATTTTAGACAGGTCTAAAGAAACATATGAAGAAGTCTATTTCAGAAGAACATAATAGCATACTCTGAGTTGTCCTTATGTTAGGCCCTGATCTGGCTATGCCAAATGGCTGTGGGATACACTAGTTCATTTAGCAGACAAGATTGGCTTAGAATTCCATGGCATTATTTTATAGTATGAAGAATACAATTGAACATACGTGAAGAAAATGGAAAGGATATTTTCTCCAAATGATTTGAGGGAGTGTGCACATGCGACTATTCTGTGTTGAGCGGTTAACAAGGAAACAGGTACTCCTATATGCTTAATTTAGAGTTATTAATGTAACTTTAGTTGTTCTACAAATGTTGGGATATATGTTTTGATTTTTAATGCATTCTAAGGCTGAATGATGCGACTAATGATGATTTGAAAGAGGTTGCATGAAAGGCAGGAACTCTGCTTTGTTTTTTACGCAGGCTGGACACACTTCATCAGTCTCTCATTCACAATTTAACAAGCACTTAATAGTGCCTCGAATTTCCCAGTTGCATCCCCTTTGTGTGGCCGTAATACCCCTTAAAAGAATCCATGCCTTTTGCAACCAGTGGCCGTTGTGCCCTTGGGCTGAATATTATAATTCCCTGCATGCAGATATACACTACCGGTCAAATGTTTTAGAACGCCTACTCATTCAAGGGTTGTTCTTTATTTTTACTATTTTCTACATTGTAGAATAATAGTGAATACATCAAAACTATGAAATAACACATATGGAATCATGTAGTAACCAAAAAAGTGTTAAACAAATCAAAATATATTTTATATTTGAGATTCTTCAAATAGCCACCCTTTGCCTTGATGACAGCTTTGCACACTCTTGGCATTCTCTCAAAAAGTTTCATGAGGTAGTCACCTGGAATGCATTTAACTTAACAGGTGTGCCTTCTTAAAAGTTAATTTGTGGAATTTCTTTCCTTCTTAATGCGTTTGAGCTAATCAGTTGTATTGTGACAAGGTAGGAGAGGTATGCTGAAGATAGCCCTATTTGGTAAAAGACCACGTCCATATTATGGCAAGAACAGCTCAAATAAGCAAAGAGAAACGACAGTCCATCATTACTTTAAGACATGAAGGTCAGTCAATACGGAACATTTCAAGAACTTTGAACGTTTCTTCAAGTGCAGTCGCAAAAACCATCAAGCGCTATGATGAAACTGGCTCTCATGAGGACCAACACAGGAATGGAAGACCCAGAGTTACCTCTGCTGCAGAGGATAAGTTCATTAGAGTTATCAGCCTCAGTAATTGCAGCCCAAATAAATGCTTCACAGAGTTCAAGTAACAGACACATCTCAACATCAATTGATTAGAGGAGACTGTGTGAATCAGGCCTTCATGGTTGAATTGCTGCAAAGAAACCACTACCAAAGGACACCAATAAGAAGAAGATACTTGTTTGGGCCAAGAAACACGAGCAAGGGACATTAGACCGGTGGAAATGTGTCCTTTGGTCTGGAATCTGAGATTTTTGGTTCCAACCACCGTGTCTTTGTGAGACGCGGTGTGGGTGAACGGATGATCTCTGCATGTGTATTTCCCACCGTAAAGCATGGAGGAGGAGGAGGTGTTATGGTGTGGGGGTGCTTTGCTAGTGACACTGTCTGTGATTTATTTAGAATTCAAGGCACACTTAACCAGCATGGCTACCACAGCATTCTGCAGCGATACGCCATCCTATCTGGTTTGGGCTTAGTGGGACTATCATTTGTTTTTCAACAGGGCAATGACTCAACACACCTCCAGGCTGTGTAAGGGATATTTTACCAAGAAGGAGAGTGATGGAGTGCAGCATTAGATGACCTGGCCTCCACAATCCCCCGACCTCAACCCAATTGAGATGGTTTGGGATGAGTCGGACCGCAGAGTGGACGAAAAGCAGCCAACAAGTGCTCAGCATATGTGGGAACTCCTTCAAGACTGTTGGAAAAGCATTCCAGGTGAAGCTGGTTGAGAGAATGCCAAGAGTGTGCAATGCTTTCATCAAGGCAAAGGGGGGCTATTTGAAGATTCTAAAATATATAATATATTTGGATTTGTTTAACACCTTTTTGGTTACTACATGATTACATATGTGTTATTTTATAGTTTTGATATCTTCACTATTATTCTACAATGTAGAAAATAGTAAAAAATTAAGAAAAACTCTTGAATGAGTAGGTGATCTAAAACTTTTCACTGGTAGTGTACCTCTCACTCACATGGCTCTCCATCATGTGATCGGGTATTTCTCACAGGCTTCAAGTGAAGAGACACATCTACGCGCGTCCTTATCCAATTCCGAGGTGCATATTGAAGATATTGGAAGAACTGTCCCCATTTACTTTTCGCCAGCCAACAAGATGAGTAGACCTAACAAACAGCCAAAGCACTAGCCTATGTCAATCTACTATCCCCCATAGTAGAAAAGTTGACCTAATTATATTCTGTGCGAGAAATAAATATTCCAAACATAGTCTGAGACAGTTGTGGGATGCGATAGATCCCAAATTAATACAACCACTAGCATCAAAAAAACTGTTTTTAAGCAATGAGCCTGATGTAACAGATGAGAACGTTTAGCTTAAAATGTTAATAAACTATTAGGCTATATCTTGACATTATAAGCACAGCAATGCACACACGGCAGTAGGCTATAAGCGGGAATGTTCCATTAGCAGAAAAAGACAGTTTTCAAAAGTGACCACAAATTCGATTATGATTGTAATGCTTTTATTATAAAGGTGCGTTTTTATGGTGAGGATTACCTTCCCCAAATTTGAAACTCACGCGCTGCGTATGTATGCAAGTTAGGCTCTACACCCCTTGTAAAGTGGATTAATGTGCTTAATTTTAAGAAGTTCTTTGTCCACTTTCGTTGTGATACAAACCTTATCAAAACATATAGGCCTATGGGCTAGGCTACATGAGGTGTGCGACTAAGATTTGAATAAGTCGCAAGAAAAGCCTGCGCTATTTCTTGCCTTAAGCTGGGCATCATTCACAAGTGATAATATATCATTCATAAGTAATAAGCTAATATTGTCACCATCACACTATTCTTGATTTATTCTAGTCTTGACATGCAGTGCTTTCGGAAAGTATTCAGACCCAATGACTTTTTTAACATTTTGTTACGTTATAGCCTTATTCTAAAATTGATTTAAAAAAAATTTTATATATATATTTATATATATATATTTTTTAATCAATCTACACACAATACCCCATAATGACAATGCAAAAACAGGTTTTTCAAAATTGTAGCTAATTTATATTTTAACAAATCCTGAAAATCACATTTACATAAGTATTCAGACCCTTTGCTATGAGACTCGAAATTGAGCTCAGGGGCATCCTGTTTCCATTGATCATTCTTGAGATGTTTCTACAACTTGATTGGAGTCCACCTGTGGTAAATTCAATTGATTGGACATGATTTGGAAAGGAACACACCTGTCTATATAAGGTCCCACAGTTGACAGTGCATGTCAGAGCAAAAACCAAGACATGAGGTCAAAGGAATTGTCTGTAGAGCTCCGAGACAGGATTGTGTCGAGGCACAGATCTGGGGAAGGGTACCAAAAAATGTCTGCAGGATTGAAGGTCCCCAAGAACACAGTGGCCTCCATCATTCTTAAATGGAAGAAGTTTGGAACCACCAAGACTCTTCCTAGAGATGGCCGCCCGGCCAAACTGAGCAATCGGGGGAGAAGGGCCTTGGTCAGGGAGGTGACCAAGAACCCGATGGTCACTGACAGCGCTCCAGAGTTCCTCTTTTTTCGCTTTGTCATTTATGGGGTATTGTGTATAGATTGCTGAGGATTATTATAATTTTTTATCCATTTTAGAATAAGGCTGTAACGTAAAAAAATGTGGAAAAAGAGAAGGGGTCTGAATACTTTCCGAAAACACTGTATACTAAATAATATGTGTGAAATTTGTTTTGATTTAGAATGGACCATTATCATGCACCTGTCTCAAAACAACATGGACAGCGGAAAAAGAATACATGTCATCTATGCAGTTAAATAGCGAATGGAGGACGCTTTTCCCTTGGTTCATTTTCATGCCAGCCAGGTAGACTATACTCCTGTTGTAAAGAGAAGGAATGTGCTTAATATTAGGAAAGTTGAGAAATAAATATAGTATGCTTAAGCTATAGAAAGCTGATGGGATCCTCCTCTTTTTAGTAGAGGCCATCACTCTGTTTCTCACGCAATTCCATAGCCTATAGAAATGTTGCGCAACATGCGCTCGTGGGCACTCATTAAAGTGTTCGATTTAGATTTTCAATGACATTTGCATTGATGTCAGAGTGATTAGAGGGACAATAGAGTGCTGAGTACCAGGCAGTTAGCAAGTTTGGTAGGCTACTAATGACCATCAGCAGCATCAGAGCTTGGAGAAGCCTAATTACTGTGACTAAACGGTCACATGGAATTTGACTGCTGTCATGACTCGTGACCACCGGTGTGGTGGTAATACGTTCACCGTAACAGCCCTGTGTTTGTGTGTGTGTGTGTGTGTGTGTGTGTGTGTGTGTGTGTGTGTGTGGCCTGTAGCCGTGACCTGCTATATTTGTATGTCTGAACTTCGACCCCAGTAAATATGTGTACCTCATTATGCAGCTTTCAGCTCGATTTAGATATAATTCTATTTCAACCATAGCTAAACCAACGGCCATTTTGTTAGAAATCAGATTAGCTCATTTGCTTTAAAGGAAAGATACACCCAATGTGAATGTTGTGTCGTTTTTGTGCGTCTCTGAGAGATTTTCTATCAATTCCCGGGGGAATTTCATGTTCATGTGTATCTGAGCTATAGCTGTTGAAGCAGGCAGATATACAGCCGTGATGATGATCTTTGCATGACGCATCACTCAGAGATGCACAAAAAAACGAAATACCATTCAAAATTGGTGAATTCTTTTTAAGATCAAAGCAATTCCATAAGTAGACTTGATTGAAGACCATGACCATAAATAGCCTTTGTATTCCAGAAAACACCTTTTATAATAACCTCGACAAAACCTGTCAATTCCCATGATTCAGAAAAGAGAGTGCCTGTGACCTTTTGGTTTACAAAGACTACTTCACACCTGTTGCTCCCACTCTCTCCCTCCTTCCCCCTCTCTCCCTCTTTCCCCCCCTCTCTCCCTCTTTCCCCCCCTCTCTCCCTCTTTCCCCCCCTCTCTCCCTCCTTCCCCCTCTCTCTCCCTCCTTCCCCCTCTCTCTCCCTTCTTCCCCCTCTCTCCCTCTTTCCCCTTCTCTCTCCCTCTTTCCCCCTCTCTCTCCCTCTTTCCCCCTCTCTCCCTCCTTCCCCCTCTCTCCCTCCTTCCCCCTCTCTCTCCCTCTTTAATAATAATAATATGCCATTTAGCAGACGCTTTTATCCAAAGCGACTTACAGTCATGCGTGCATACATTTTTGTGTATGGGTGGTCCCGGGGAACGAACCCACTACCTTTGCGTTACAAGTGCCGTGCTCTACCAGCTGAGCTACAGAGGACCACAGAGGACCTGAGCTCTTTCCCCCTCTCTCTCCCTCTTTCCCCCCCTCTCTCCCTCCTTCCCCCTCTCTCCCCCTCCTTCGCGCTGTCCCCCTCCTCACCTTTCGGCTGTGATGTGAGGATTCTGAATCACTCCAGCCTTTTCTCTCGCGCCTCTCTCTTGCTGCCTCGTTACCCAATCACTTAGCTGGAGTGGGCCGCCCTCGCTCCCTCAAGTGCTTAAATGGCCTATCGAATGCCATTGTCCCCGAGCCCCTGCTTTGATCTGCGCCGGTGGTCGTGACAACAACCCCAACGCAACACAACGCCATTAGGCCTGGAACACTCTCTCTCTCTCCTGGAAGCTGCTGGGAGGTTTATAGATCCAATATGTTACATCCCATCTAAGCTGCTGGGAGGTTTATAGATCCAATATGTTACATCCCATCTAAGCTGCTGGGAGGTTTATAGATCCAATATGTTACATCCCATCTAAGCTGCTGGGAGGTTTATAGATCCAATATGTTACATCCCATCTAAGCTGCTGTTTGTCATTTAGAAACAGAGAAGGGAGAAAAATAAGTTAATGTCCCTCCCTCTGTAACCTCCCTCCCTACCTCCCTCTGTAACCTCCCTCCCTAACCTCCCTCCCTAACCTCCCTCTGTAACCTCCATCCCTCCCTCCCTCTGTAACCTCCCTCCCTACCTCCCTCTGTAACCTCCCTCTGTAACCTCCCTCCCTAACCTCCCTCTGTAACCTCCCTCCCTAACCTCCCTCTGTAACCTCCCTCCCAACGTTGCGTTACTTTCTAATGAAAATCTCTGAGCCCAGTTTAACACTTGTCCCTTTGACGATGAGAGGAGCTGAGATACCAGCTAGTTGTGGGTAGGAGCAGCAGTGGAAGCCTCTATACCAGCTGGCTGTGGGTAGGAGCAGCAGTGGAAGCCTCTATACCAGCTGGCTGTGGGTAGGAGCAGCAGTGGAAGCCTCTATACCAGCTGGCTGTGGGTAGGAGCAGCAGTGGAAGCCTCTATACCAGCTAGCTGTGGGTAGGAGCAGCAGTGGAAGCCTCTATACCAGCTAGCGGTGGGTAGGAGCAGCAGTGGAAGCCTCTATACCAGCTGGCTGTGGGTAGGAGCAGCAGTGGAAGCCTCTATACCAGCTGGCTGTGGGTAGGAGCAGCAGTGGAAGCCTCTATACCAGCTGGCTGTGGGTAGGAGCAGCAGTGGAAGCCTCTATAGCAGCTAGCTGTGGGTAGGAGCAGCAGTGGAAGCCTCTATAGCAGCTAGCTGTGGGTAGGAGCAGCAGTGGAAGCCTCTATACCAGCTGGCTGTGGGTAGGAGCAGCAGTGGAAGCCTCTATACCAGCTGGCTGTGGGTAGGAGCAGCAGTGGAAGCCCCTCTATACCAGCTGGCTGTGGGTAGGAGCAGCAGTGGAAGCCTCTATAGCAGCTAGCTGTGGGTAGGAGCAGCAGTGGAAGCCTCTATACCAGCTGGCTGTGGGTAGGAGCAGCAGTGGAAGCCTCTATACCAGCTGGCTGTGGGTAGGAGCAGCAGTGGAAGCCTCTATACCAGCTGGCTGTGGGTAGGAGCAGCAGTGGAAGCCTCTATACCAGCTAGCGGTGGGTAGGAGCAGCAGTGGAAGCCTCTATACCAGCTGGCTGTGGGTAGGAGCAGCAGTGGAAGCCTCTATACCAGCTAGCGGTGGGTAGGAGCAGCAGTGGAAGCCTCTATACCAGCTGGCTGTGGGTAGGAGCAGCAGTGGAAGCCTCTATACCAGCTGGCTGTGGGTAGGAGCAGCAGTGGAAGCCTCTATAGCAGCTGGCTGTGGGTAGGAGCAGCAGTGGAAGCCTCTATAGCAGCTGGCTGTGGGTAGGAGCAGCAGTGTGTCCTCAGGGAAATCAGGAGCGGTTGAAGAGGAGTTGAAATGAATCAGTTTGACTCCCTCCCTCTATACCTCTACTGTATTTCCAATAACTAACAGTGAAGTGCTGTGGAGAAAACAGCAGTCAGTCATCTCTCTGGCTGCATCCCAAATGGCTCCCTATGTAGTCTCACAGGGCTCTGGTCAAATGTAGTGCACTATACAGTGCACTACATTTGCATACACACAATACCCCATAATGACAAAGCAAAAACAGGTTTTTAGAATTTTTTGCAAATATATTAAAACGGATATCACATTTACATAATTATTCTGACCCTTTACTCAGTACTTTGTTGAAGCACCTTTGGCAGTGATTACAGCCTCGAGTCTTCTTGGGTATCACGCTACAAGCTTGGCACACCAGCTCTGGCTGGGCCACTCAAGAACATTCAGAGACTTGTCCCGAAGCCACTCCTGCGTTGTCTTGGCTGTGTGCTTAGGGTTGTTGTCCTGTTGGAAGGTGAACCTTCACCCTAGTCTGAGGTCCTGAGCTGTCTGGATCAGGTTTTCATCAAGGATCTCTCTGTACTTTGCTCCGTTCATCTTTCCCTTGATACTGACTAGTCTCCCAGTCCCTGCCACTGAAAAACATCCCCACAGCGTGATGCTGCCACCCCTATGCTTCACCGTAGGGATGGTATTGGCCAGGAGATGAGCGGTACCTGGTTTCCTCCAGGCGTGACTCTTGGCATTCAGGCCAAAGAGTTCAATCTTGGTTTCATCAGACCAGAGAATCCTGTTTCTCATGGTCTGAGAGTCCTTTAGGTGCCTTTTGGCAAACGCCAAGTGGGCTGTCATGTGCATTTTACTGAGGAGTGGCTTCTGTCTGGCCACTCTACCATAAAGGCCTGATTGGTGGAGTGCTGCAGAGATGGTTGTCCTTCTGGAAGGTTCTCCCATCTCCACAGAGGAACTCTAGAGCTCTGTCAGAGTGACCATCGGGTTCTTGGTCACCTCCCTGACCAAGGCCCTTCTCCCCCGATTGCTCAGTTTGGCCGGAGCTCTACAGACAATTCCTTCGACCTCATGGCTTGGTTTTTGCTCTGACATGCGCTGTCAACTGTGGGACCTTATATAGACAGGTGTGTGCCTTTTCAAATCATGTCAGGATGCTGCCTCTGAACTGTTTTTGGGCCAATGAATGAGAGCTGTTGAGTTATGATGTGACTGGCTGATTTATTTACGAGCGAGAGAGAGAGAGAGAGAGAAGAGAGACGCGGGCCTACAGCAGCACCTAGGTCTTCTGCACAGATTCTGTCAGACCCGGGCCCTAACAGTAAATCTCAGTAAGACAAAAATAATGGTGTTCCAAAAAAGGTCCAGTTGCCAGGACCACAAATACAAATTCCATCTACACACCGTTGCCCTAGAGCACACAAAAAACTATACATTCCTCGGTCTAAACATCAGCGCCACAGGTAACTTCTATAAAGCTGTGAACGATCTGAGAAACAAGGCAAGAAGGGCCTTCTATGCCACCAAAAGGAACATAAAATTCGACATAGAAATTAGGATCTGGCTAAAAATACTTCAATCCGTTATAGAACCCATTGCCCTTTATGGTTGTGAGGTCTGGGGTCCGCTCACCAACCAAGAATTCACAAAATGGGACAAACACCAAATTGCATGCAGAATTCTGCAAAAATATCCTCAATGTACAACGAAAAACACCAAATAATGCATGCAGAGCAGAATTAGGCCGATACCCGCTAATGATCAAAATCCAGGAAAGAGCCGTTCAATTCTATAACCACTTAAAAGGAAGGGATTCCCAAACCTTCCATAACAAAGCCATCACCTACAGAGAGATGAACTTGGAGAAGAGTCCCCTAAGTAAGCTGGTCCTGGGGCTCTGTTCACAAACACAAACAGACCCCACAGAGCCCCAGGACAGCAACACAGTTAGACCCAACCAAATCATGAGAAAACAAAAAGAGAATTACATGACACATTGGAAAGAATTCACAGAATCCTATTTGGCCCTAAACAAAATACCTGACCACTGTGACTGACCCAAAGTTAAGGAAAGCTTTGATTAAGTACAGACTCAGTGAGCATAGCCTTGCTATTGAGAAAGGCCGCCGTAGGCAGACCTGGCTCTCAAGAGAAGACAGGCTATGTGCACACTGCCCACAAAATGAGGTGGAAACTGAGCTGCACTTCCTAACCTACTGCCAAATGTACGACCATATTAGAGACACATATTTGCCTCAGATTACACAGATCCACAAAGAATTCGAAAACAATTTTGAAAACTCCCATATCTATTAGGTGAAATACCACAGTGTGCTATCACAGCAGCAATATTTGTGACCTGTTGCCACAAGAAATGGCCAACCAGTGAAGAACAAACACCATTGTAAATACTAGCCATATTTATGTTTATTTATTTTCCCATTTGTTCTTTAACTATTTGCACATTGTTACAACACTGTATGTTATGATGAGTTTCTCGGGTACCAAAGAATCAAGGATGCAAGGATATACTTAGACACTTTGTAGACAGTTGTTTAATAATGCACATGTTTAATGATCGGTACCGGGTTCGTGACAACAATGACCAGAGCTTTGCCCTTGGTGTTACAAACTAACTTGAACAAAGAAGACACTCTACCTAATATACCTTCTGTTACCCTCTTCTTGGCATACATCTGGCAAGTCTCCATGGGCACTCCCTGTCTTTGATGTTCATCACCCTTACCCCAAGTCAGTATCCTGTCCATCAATCATGCTATCCTAAACATCAGTAATCTCCTTTGACATAATGGAATGTAGACTTTCTGTCTCCTAACCACTTATCTAGTAACTCTAACCTGTTCCCCACTATAC
Organism: Coregonus clupeaformis; assembly: GCF_020615455.1. NCBI lineage: Eukaryota > Metazoa > Chordata > Actinopteri > Salmoniformes > Salmonidae > Coregonus > Coregonus clupeaformis. The sequence goes on along the minus strand of NC_059224.1, from coordinate 2,902,160 downwards.
TATGACATGACTACACTATAAAAACATCATATCACTGTATATATAGATAATATGACATTTGAAATGAAGAGAGAGAGCGAGACTTCTGGTGTGTGGTGATGTTTGTATGGTAAGCCAAATGACAAATCTTACAGTAATAACTGTTGCAATAGCAAAAATATACATCCTCCTCTGCTCCTGACTGCATGTGCTGCCATAGATATATTAATATATTTCTATGTGTGCTGCATTGTGGGGGGGTGTTGCCTAGGCAATGTTGTTAAGAGTCCGTGTTACCACAGAAACTGACTCAACCGCACATTCAGTCAGCTGCCCTGTCTTCATTTTATTTTCAAGTGTATATGTACAGTGGGGAGAACAAGTATTTGATACACTGCTGATTTTGCAGGTTTTCCTACTTACAAAGCATGTAGAGGTCTGTAATTTTGATCATAGGTACACTTCAACTGTGAGAGACGGAATCTAAAACAAAAATCCAGAAAATCACATTGTATGATTTTTAAGTAATTAATTTGCATTTTATTGCATGACATAAGTATTTGATCACCTACCAACCAGTAAGAATTCCGGCTCTCACAGACCTATTAGTTTTTCTTTAAGAAGCCCTCCTGTTCTCCACTCATTACCTGTTAACTGCACCTATTTGAACTCGTTACCTGTATAAGAAGACACCTGTCCACACACTCAATCAAACAGACTCCAACCTCTCCACAATGGCCAAGACCAGAGAGCTGTGTAAGGACATCAGGGATAAAATTGTAGACCTGCACAAGGCTGGGATGGGCTACAGGACAATAGGCAAGCAGCTTGGTGAGAAGGCAACAACTGTTGGCGCAATTACTAGAAAATGGAAGAAGTTCAAGATGACGGTCAATCACCCTCGGTCTGGGGCTCAATGCAAGATCTCACCTTGTGGGGCATCAATGATCATGAGGAAGGTGAGGGATCAGCCCAGAACTACACGGCAGGACCTGGTCAATGACCTGAAGAGAGCTGGGACCACAGTCTCAAAGAAAACCATTAGTAACACACTACGCCGTCATGGATTAAAATCCTGCAGCGCACGCAAGGTCCCCCTGCTCAAGCCAGCGCATGTCCAGGCCCGTCTGAAGTTTGCCAATGACCATCTGGATGATCCAGAGGAGGAATGGGAGAAGGTCATGTGGTCTGATGAGACAAAAATATAGCTTTTTGGTCTAAACTCCACTCGCCGTGTTTGGAGCAAGAAGAAGGATGAGGACAACCCCAAGAACACCATCCCAACCGTGAAGCATGGAGGTGGAAACATCATTATTTGGGGATGCTTTTCTGCAAAGGGGACAGGACAACTGCACCGTATTGAGGGGAGGATGGATGGGGCCATGTATCACGAGATCTTGGCCAACAACCTCCTCCCCTCAGTAAGAGCATTGAAGATGGGTCGTGGCTGGGTCTTCAAGCATGACAAAGACCCGAAACACACAGCCAGGGCAACTAAAGAGTGGCTCCGTAAGAAGCATCTCAAGGTCCTGGAGTGGCCTAGCCAGTCTCCAGACCTGAACCCAATAGAAAATCTTTGGAGGGAGCTGAAAGTCCGTATTGCCCAGCGACAGCCCCGAAACCTGAAGGATCTGGAGAAGGTCTGTATGGAGGAGTGGGCCAAAATCCCTGCTGCAGTGTGTGCAAACCTGATCAAGACCTACAGGAAACGTATGATCTCTGTAATTGCAAACAAAGGTTTCTGTACCAAATATTAAGTTCTGCTTTTCTGATGTATCAAATACTTATGTCATGCAATAAAATGAAAATGAATTACTTAAAAATCATACAATGTGATTTTCAGGATTTTTGTTTTAGATTCCGTCTCTCACAGTTGAAGTGTACCTATGATAAAAATTACAGACCTCTACATGCTTTGTAAGTTGGAAAACCTGCAAAATCGGCAGTGTATCAAATACTTGTTCTCCCCACTGTGTGTGTGTGTGTGTGTATATATATATATATATGGACACATACATACATATACACACACAGTGCCTTCAGAAAGTATTCAGACTCCTTGACTTTTTCCAGATTTTGTTAAGTTACAGCCTTATTCTAAAATGTATTAAATGAAACTAAATCCTCAGCAATCTACACAAAATACACCATAATGACAAAGCGAAAACTGGTTTTTAGAAATATTTGCACCTTTATAAAAAATTAAAAACAGATACCTTATTTACATAAGTATTCAGACCCTTTGCTATGAGCCTCGAAATTGAGCTCAGGTGCATTCTGTTTCCATTGATCATCCTTGAGATGTTTCCACAACTTGTTTGGAGTCCACCTCTGGTAAATTCAATTGATTGGACATGATTTGGAAAGGCACACACCTGTCTATATAAGGTTCCACAGTTGACAGTTTGACAGAGCAAAAACCAAGCCATGAGGTCGAAGGAATTGTCCATAGAGCTCTGAGACAGGATTGTGTCGAGGCACAGATCTGGGGAAGGGTACCAAAAAATATCTGCATCATTGAAGGTCCCCAAGAACACAGTGGCCTCCATCATTCTTAAATGGAAGAAGTTTAGAACCACCAAGACTCTTCCTAGAGCTAACCGCCTGGCCAAACTGAGCAATCAGGGGAGAAGGGCCTTGGTCAGGGAGGTGACCAAGAACCCGATGGTCACTCTGATAGAGATCTAGAGTTCCTCTCTGGAGATGGGAGAACCTTCCAGAAGGACAACCATCTCTGCAGCACTCCACCAATCAGGCCTTTATGGTAGAGTGGCCAGACGGAAGCCACTCCTCAGTAAAAGGCACACGACAACCCGCTTGGAGTTTGACAAAAAGCACCTAAAGGACTCTCAGACCATGAGAAACAAGATTCTCTTACTCTAGTCTGATGAAACGATTGAACACTTTGGCCTGAATGCTAAGCGCTACGTGTGGATGAAACCTGGCACCATCCCTACGGTGAAGCATGGTGGTGGCCGCATCATCATGCTGTGGGAATGTTTTTCAGCGGCAGGGACTGGGAGACTAGTCAGGATTGAGGGAAAGATGAACGGAGCGAAGTACAGAGAGATCCTTGATGAAAACCTGCTCCAGAGCGCTCAGGACCTCAGACTGGGGCGAAGGTTCACCTTCCAACAGGACAACGACCCTAAGCACACAGCCAAGACAACCCAGGAGTGGCTTCGGGACAAGTCTCTGAATGTCCTTGAGTGGCCCAGCCAGAGCCCGGACTTAAACCTGATCTAACATCTCTGGAGAGACCTGAAAAAAGCTGTGCAGCGACGCTCCCCATCCAACCTGACAGAGCTTGAGAGGATCTGCAGAGAAGAATGGGAGAAACTCTCCATATACAGGTGTGCCAAGCTTGTAGCTTCATACCCAAGAAGACTTGATGCTGTAATCGCTGCCAAAGGTGCTTCGACAAAGTACTAAGTAAAGTGTCTGAATACTTATGGAAATGTGATATTTCCGTTTATTTTATTTTATACATTTACGAAAATTCCTAAAAAACAGTTTTTTGCTTTGTCATTATGGGGTATTGTGTGTAGATTTCATGAGGGGGGAAAAACTATTTAATCCATTTTACAATAAGGCTGTAATCTAACAAAATCTGGAAAAAGTCAAGGGGTCTGAATACTTTCCGAATGCGCTGTTTATACACATACATACACACACACACACACACACACACATTCCGGACTACGACATTGCTCGTCCTAACATTATTTATATTTCTTAATTCCATTCTTTAGTTTTAGATATATGTGTATTGTTAGATATTACTGCACTGTTGGAGCTAAGAACAGAAGCAGTTCCCTACACCCGCCATAACATCAGCTAAATATGTGTATGCAAACCAATAACATTTTATTTGTTTTGACAACCACAGACCACGTGTAATCACGCCAGCCCAGGACCTCCACATCCATGTTCTTCACCTGCGGGGTCGTCTGAGACCAGTCACCTGGACAGCTGATGAAACTGTGGCTTTGCACAACCAAAGAATTTCTGCACAAACTTTTAGAACCCGTCTCAGGGAAGCGTGCTCTTCGTCCTCACCAGATTCTTGACCTGACCGCAGTTCGTTGTCGTAACCGACTTCAGTCGGCAAATGCTCACCTTCCATGGCCACTGGCACGCTGGAGAAGTGTGCTCTTCACGGATGAATCCCGGCTTCAGCTGTACCAGGCAGATGGCAGACAGCGTGTATTGCGTCGTGGTGGGGTTATGGTATGGGGCAGGCATAAGCTACGGACAATGAACACAAGTGCTTCTTATCAATGGCAATTTGAGTGCATAGAGACGAGATCCTGTGGCCCATTGTCATGCCGTTCATCCGCCCCCATCACCTCATGTCTCAGCTAGTATCTGTACACAATTCATGGAAGCTGAAAATGTCCCAGTTCTTCCATGGCTTGCATACTCACCAGACATGAGCATTTTAACGTGCTCCAGTTTCCACCAATTTCCAGCAACTTCGCACAGCCATTGAAGAGGAGTGGGACAACATTCCACAGGCCAAAAATCAACAGCCTGACCAACTCTATGCGAAGGAGCTGCGTAAGGCAAATGGTGGTAGCACCAGATACTGACTGGTTTTCTGATCCAAGCCCCTACTTGTTTTTAAGGTATCTGTGACCAACAGATGCAGTTCTGTATCCCAGTCATGTGAAATCCATTGATTAGAGCCTAATTAATTCATTTCAATTGACTGATTGACTTAAATGAACTGTAACTCAGTAAATTGTTGCGTTTATGTTGTTGTCCAGGGCGCCATTTTGGTAGACAGCCTATAGTGAATGACTACTCTGTGTGAGGTACTCTCATGTCGTTCCGCACAGTGCTACAACGCTGGTGTTTAGTTGAACACCTGTGTCTGCGATTAGCTAACAGAGTGGTGGGGGATGGAGAGGGAGGGAGGCGGTGTGTGTGTGTGAGAGCGAGAGAGGGAGCGAGAGAGGTGGGCTTGCGGGGGTGGTACGTTGCGTAACAGTAGATATCAGCCCAGCTGTGTTGATGTACATGTGCAACGCTCTCAGCTCCCGCGGTTCTTTACATATGTACCATCTATTCTTGTCCCTGTCTGTGTGTTGGGGTAGCTACAGTTGAAGTCGGAAGTTTACATACACTTAGGTTGGAGTCATTCAAATTCGTTTTTTCAACCACTCCACAAATGTCTTGTTAACTAACTATAGTTTTGGCAAGTCGGTTAGGACATCTACCTTGTGCGCGACACAAGTAATTTTTCCAACTATTGTTTACAGACAGATTATTTCACTTATAACTCACTGTATCACAATTCCAGTGGGTCAGAAGTTTACATACACAAAGTTGACTGTGCCTTTAAACAGCTTGGAAAATTCCAGAAAATGATGTCATGGCTTTAGATGCTTCTGATAGGCTAATTGACATCATTTGAGTCAATTGGAGGTGTACCTGTGGATGTATTTCAAGGCCTACCTTCAAACTCAGTGCCTCTTTGCTTGACATCATGGGAAAATCAAAAGAAATCACCGCTCCAAAACCGCCATAAAAAAGCCAGACTACGGTTTGCAACTGCACATGGGGACAAAGATCGTACTTTTTGGAGAAATGTCCTCTGGTCTTATGAAACAAAAATAGAAATGTTTGGCCATAATGACCATCGTTATGTTTGAAGGAAAAAGGGGGTCGCTTGCAAGCCGAAGAACACCATCCCAACCGTGAAGCACGGGGGTGGCAGCATCATGCTGTGGGGGTGCTTTGCTGCAGGAGGGACTGGTGCACTTCACAAAATAGATGGCATCATGAGGAAGGAAAATTATGTGGATATATTGAAGCAACATTTCAAGACATCAGTCAGGAAGTTAAAGCTTGGTCGCGCTAATGGGTCTTCCAAATGGACAATGACCCCAAGCATACTTCCAAAGTTGTGGCAAAATGGCTTAAGGACAACAAAGTCAAGGTATTGGAGTGGCCATCACAAAGCCCTGACCTCAAGCCTATAGAACATGTGTGGGCAGAACTGAAAAAGCGTGTGCGAGCAAGGAGGCCTACAAACCTGACTCAGTTACACCAGCTCTGTCAGGAGGAATGGGCCAAAATTCACCCAACTTATTGTGGGAAGCTTGTGGAAGGCTACCCGAAACGTTTGACCCAAGTTAAACAATTTAAAAGCAATGCTACCAAATACTAATTGAGTGTATGTAAACTTCTGACCCACTGGGAATGTGATGAAGGAAATAAAAGCTTAAATAAATCATTCTCTCTACTATTATTCTGACATTTGACATTTTTAAAATAAAGTGGTGATCCTAACTGACCTAAAACAGGGAATTTTTACTAGGCTTAAATGTCAGGAATTGTGAAAAACTGAGTTTAAATGTATTTGGCTAAGGTGTATGTAAACTTCAGACTTCAACTGTATATACCAGTGGTCATAGAGTGCTTCCTGAGGGGCAGCTATATACAGTGAGGGGAAAAAAGTATTTGATGGCTCCCAGGTGTCTTTTATACAGGTAATGAGCTGAGATTAGGAGCACACTCTTAAAGGGAGTGCTCCTAATATCAGCTTGTTACCTGTATAAAAGACACCTGTCCACAGAAGCAATCAATCAATCAGATTCCAAACTCTCCACCATGGCAATGACCCAAAACACACGGCCAAGGCAACAAAGGAGTGGCTCAAGAAGAAGCACATTAAGGTCCTGGAGTGGCCTAGCCAGTTTTGCAGAGGGGTCAAATACTTATTTCCCTCATTAAAATGCAAATCAATTTATAACATTTTTGACATGCGTTTTTCTGGATTTTTGTTGTTGTTATTCTGTCTCTCACTGTTCAAATAAACCTACCATTAAAATTATAGACTGATCATGTCTTTGTCAGTGGGCAAACGTACAAAATCAGCAGGGGATCAAATACTTTTTCCCTCACTGTACCAGTGGTCATAGAGCGCTGCCCGAGGGACAGCTACAGTGAGGGAAAAAGTATTTGATCCCCTGCTGATTTTATACGTTTGCCCACTGACAAAGACATGATCAGTCTATAATTTAAATTGTAGGTTTATTTGAACAGTGAGAGACAGAATAACAACAAAGAAATCCAGATAAACGCATGTCACAAATGTTATAAATTGATTTGCATTTTGATGAGGGAAATAAGTATTTGACCCCTCTGCAAAACATGACTTAGTACTTGGTGGCAAAAACCTTGTTGGCAATCACAGAGGTCAGACGTTTCTTGTAGTTGGCCACCAGGTTTGCACACATCTCAGGAGGGATTTTGTCCCACTCCTCTTTGCAGATCTTCTCCAAGTCATTAAGGTTTCGAGCCTGACGTTTGGCAACTCGAACCTTCAGCTCGCTCCACAGATTTTCTATGGGATTAAGGTCTGGAGATTGGCTAGGCCACTCCAGGACCTTAATGTGCTTCTTCTTGAGCCACTCCTTTGTTGCCTTTGCCGTGTGTTTTGGGTCATTGTCATGCTGGAATACCCATCCACGACCCATTTTCAATGCCCTGGCTGAGGGAAGGAGGTTCTCACCCAAGATTTGACGGTACATGGCCCTGTCCATCGTCCCTTTGATGCAGTGAAGTTGTCCTGTCCCCTTAGCAGAAAATCCCCCCAAAGCATAATATTTCCACCTCCATGTTTGACGGTGGGTTCTGGGCTGATTCCTCACCGTTCTCATGATCATTGCAACTCCACGAGGTGAGAACTTGCATGGAGCCCCAGGCCGAGGTAGATTGACAGTTCTTTTGTGTTTTCTATTTGCGAATAATCGCACCAACTGTTGTCACCTTCTCACCAAGCTGCTTGGCGATGGTCTTGTAGCCCATTCCAGACTTGTGTAGGTCTATAATCTTGTCCCTGACATCCTTGGAGAGCTCTTTGGTCTTGGCCATGGTGGAGAGTTTGGAATCTGATTGATTGATTGCCTCTGTGGACAGGTGTCTTTTATACAGGTAACAAACTGAGATTAGGAGCACTCCCTTTAAGAGTGTGCTCCTAATCTCAGCTCGTTACCTGTATAAAAGACACCTGGGAGCCAGAAATCTTTCTGATTGAGAGGGGGTCAAATACTTATTTCCCTCATTAAAATTCAAATCAATTTCTAAAATTTTTGACATGTGTTTTTCTGGATTTTTTTGTTGTTATTCTGTCTCTCACTGTTCATATAAACCTACCATTAAAATTATAGACTGATAATTTCTTTGTCAGTGGGCAAACGTACAAAATCAGCAGGGGATCAAATACTTTTTTCCCTCACTGTATATACCTGTGGTCACAGAGCACTGCCAGAGGGGCAGCAAGGCCAAGCAAGGTAAAGAGCAGGGTTATAAAACCAACATATGTTTTTTTTGATTAACATGATGTTTACTTGCTGGCTCCGTGTCAAATAGTGAAGCGGTAGCCTAATACTTAGAACTTTTCAGTTGAGAATTAACAGAGATTATTTCTACTAAAATGTTTATTTTTATAAATTCTTGTGGTGTCAGTTTGACATCTGGTCCTCCTAGCCCTGTGATTGGTTAACTCTCTTTAAGGAGTTTTGCCAACACTCTGTAGCAGGTGAAATAAGAATGTTGGCTGTTCTATCTGGTTGTCATTGACTACCGGCGGTGTTGCCATGGCCATGGCACCATGGTTGTTGTGGTGCTTCATTCTATAGCTAGAGGACTCTATCTCCAGGAGTGATAAGTATAATATTTTAGTCTTTATCTGTTGTTGTCTAGTATTGTCTTGTTGCTAGCTAGGGTCATCTACTTTAAGTGCTGCCTGTCTTCCCAGTGGCTTACTTGGTGTGTGAACTGCTGATTGCTCATAATTTGCAGATAGTTGTTGACTCATCAACCAGGATCAAGGGGAAGGGCAATTTGTGACTTGTTTTGGTAATCAGTGGCTGTATTGGAGGGGAAGTGGTTTCATCTCTCCAAGGCAATCAGCAATTAGTAGAGGGAGGTGTGCTCTCCACTTCTGCTAGGCAATTAGCAATTAGTGTTAGTTCTTCAGTCTCCCCTGGTTTCTCAGCGGCAGCTGTAAGCGGCAGCAATGTCAGTGGCGATTTTGTCCCAAAACTAAGACTGTCGCTGAAACAAAGATTGTTCTGCCAAGTTGTTCGAGAGAGGAAGGCTCCACACCACTCTCTCACTTGAGTATCTTACCTAGTTATTTACAGATTATCTCATTTTGCTCTTTTGTAGCTTTGTCAACTATGTCTTTTCTACACCTGTTCCTCCCCCTGTAGGCTTTACAGACGCTCCCCACCCCTTGGCTGCAACCCTTCTAATTTAGTGTGCTCTGCGCGCCCAACCCATGTGAAATTCCGGGTCTCTGGCAGCGTTTGGAACTGCCGATCTGCTGTCAAGAACGCAGAGTTCATCTCAGCCTATGCTGCCTTCTGTCCGTTTACTTTTTGGCCCTGACAGAGACATGGATCACCCCATTGAACACTGCTATTCCAGCTGCTCTTTCTTCATCTGACTATGTTTTCTCTCATAGTCCGAAAGCATCTGGTTTACTCATTTAAACTAAGTGGAGACTTTCTATTTTCACCCTCTCTCAACTGTCCTTCTCCTCATTTGAATTCCATGCTGTCACTTGTCCACTCAAGCTTAACATTATTGTCATCTATCGCCCACCAGGAGCCCTTAGAGAGTTCCTCAATGAGCTTGACTTCTTGATAAGCTAATTTCCTGACAATGGCACACCACTCTTCGTACTTGGCGACTTCAACCTCCCGATGTCTGCCTTCAATATATATATTTCCAACTCTCTCTTTCCCCTCCATGCCTCTTTTGACCTCAACTTTTCCCAATCCCCTCCAACTCACAAGGCAGGCAATACGCTTGACCTCATCTTTACTAGAGGCTGCTCGCCTACTAATCTCACTGCAACCCCCCCCCTCCAGGTCTCTGATCACTACTTTGTTTCCTTTTCTGTCTCCCTTTCCTCCAACCCTAACCACTCAGCCACTACCCAGATGGTCATGTGCCGGAAATGGAGGAAAACTAAACCATCGGAGGACCTATCATCCGTTCACTCCCTCCTCTCTACCTTCTCTTCCTCTGTATCCGCTGCTAAAGCCACTTTCTACCACTCTAAATTTCAAGCTTCTGCCTCTAACCCTAGGAAACTATTTTCCACCTTCTCCTACCTCCTTAATCCTCCACCCCGTTCCCTTCCCTCCCTCCCTCCCTCCCTACGGACGACTTTGTCAGCCACTTTGAAAAAAAAGTTGATGACATCCCCCCCTCATTCACTCAGCCTATTGAGTTCACTGGTCTCACTCACACAGAACTACCCTATGCCTTGACCTCTTTCTCCCCTCTCTCTCCAGATGACCTCCTGCGACTAGTAAGGTCTAGCCACCCGACAACCTGCCGCTCGACCCAATATCCTCCTCGCTTCTCCAGACCATCTCTGGAGAGCTTCTCCCATTCCTTACTTCCCTCATCAACTCATCCCTGACCACTGGCTGCGTCCCCTCTGACTTCAAAATGTCCCGGGTTGCTCCCCTCCTCAAGAAACCAATACTTGACCCCTCTGACGTCAAAAGCTATAGACCTGTATTCCCTTCTTTTCTTTCCAAAACTTGAGAGCGTGCTGTCTCTGATCAATTGTCTCATTATCTCTCTCAGAACGATCTTTTGACCCTAACCAGTCAGGCTTCAAGACTGGTCACTCAACCGAGACTGCTCTTCTCTGTGTCATGGAGGCTTTCCACACTGCCAAAGCTGACTCTCTTTCCTCTGTCATCCTCCTAGATCTATCCGCTGCCTTGAACACCGTGAACCATCAGATCCTCCTCTCCACACTCTCAGGGCTGGGCATCTCAGGCACTGCACACTCTTGGATTGCATCCTATCTGGCAGGCCGCTCCTACCAGGTGACGTGGAGAGGATCTGTGTCTGCACCACGTACTCTCACTACTGGTGTCCCCCAGGGCTCAGTTCTAGGCCCTCTCCTCTTCTCTCTATACACCAAGTCACTCGGCTCCATCATATCCTCACATGGTCTCTCCTATCATTGCTATGCGGATGACACACAACTACTTTTCTACTTCCCCCCCTTCTGACACCCAGGTGGTGACACGCATCTCTGTGTGCCTGGCATATGTCTTAACTTAGATGTTGGCCCACCACCTCAAGCTCAACCTCGACAAGACAGAACTGCTCTTCCTCCTGGGGAAGCCTGTCCGCTCAAAGACCTCTCCATCACATTTGACAACTCCACAGTGGTGCCCTCAGAGTGCAAAGAACCTTGGCGTGACCCTGGACAACAACCTGTCGTTCTCTGCAAACATCATAATCCTCCTCCTCACCAACAAACTTAACTTGAACTTGATCCCCCCCCTTCTACTTCTGACTCTGTTATTGAGGAAACATGTACTTTCTATGCCTGTGAAATGTGGTTGTCCCACCTAGCTATCTTAAGATGACTGCACTAACTGTAAGTTGCTCTGGATAAGAGCATCTGCAAAATGTGTCCTGGCTGTGTAATGATAGTGTTCTAAAGACGGCAATTAACAACTATTTCCCTCCGCTGCTGCTGTGTGTTTGTGTTTTTAAGCTGCATCCCTCCACATTTCAATAGCAATATGTGAAGAAGGGAGACGTTATTTTACATAAAGCTTTGTGCTCTAGAAGCTACTCTCTCTTTGTTGTTTTTTTGCACAGGAGGACATTTTCTCCTCCTTTCATGAGGTTGTGGGAAGCGGCAGAAAGTGTCGAGGTAATTGTGTAGGCAATCTCTACAGGGTTGCTCTCTTACTGTTAATTTCCTTGTGCCGTGGGCAGAGAGAGCTAGAGGGAGAAAGAGAGCGAGAGAGGGAAGCAAAGGGAGAGAAGGAGAGGAAGAGGGGGACAGAGAAAGGGTGAGGGAGGAGACGGGAAGAGAGGAATTGAGAGAGTGGTGGAATCTATTTTAGGAAGAGACTGTAGCAGGAACTGATGACGCTACAGGTGCCTGAGACCTGTCCTCCTGTTACAACACTGGCTCTGTCCCAAATGGCACCCTCCAGGGTCCTATGGGCCCTGGTCAATGTAGTGCACTATGTAGGTGCCATTTGGGACAGAGCCTTTTTTTACCTCCTGCATTTCTCAGCAGTTTTTAAATTCCTCGGTGTCCACATCTAGGGCTGTTTTAAGGATCTGCATGGTCAATGTGACATCTGCAGTGGACCTACAGCATTTACTGCCATGCGGCATTCATACTTTTTGCGCTTCGCAGAGCGGTTGTGAAGGAAGTTTTCAAGGAAGTGAGTTTTTGTGTTTATACAGGACCTTCCGCCCCCACCTACCGTCAACCAATCATGTCAATGCGGAGCTATACGGAGACCTCCGCATTGGTACAAAATCTGGGAGGCACACGGCGATGAGGTACAAGAGCTCAATTTGGCCTCTGCAAGCCTCCAGAGGCTCCGCAATTGCTTCCAACCCTCCGTACAGAGCCTCCAGATCGCATTGCCGGAGCAAGCGTTAAATGGCTTTTACGTTGACCATATTACCACCACACCGGCAGTCACGAGTCATGACAGCAATCAAATTCCATGTGACTGAGTAACGGTAACTAGGCGTCTCCAAAACTGCGATCTCATGCCGCTGATGAGCATTAGTAGCCTACCAAACTTGCTAATGGCCTGGTACTCAGCACTCTATTGTCCCTCTAATCACTCTGATATCTATGCAAAAGCCATTGAAAATCAAATCAAGCACTTCATGAGGACCTGGCATTCAGAGTTTGAGTGGAATATCACCTGTTGCACAGCGAGAGCCAGCTCCTAATAGCTGGTTGATGCATGGCATTAAATAAGTGTCCCTATATGCCCATATTGGGCAACATTTCTATAGGCTATGCAGTTTGTATTTATTAAGGATCCCCATTAGGTCCTGCCAAGGCAGCAGCTACTCTTCCTGGGGTCCAGCAACATTAAGGCAGTTATATACAATAAAAAATATTACATGACATTACATTTCATAACACTTTTCACAACACATTAAGTGTGTGCCCTCAGGCCACTACTCTACTACCACATATCTACAATACAAAATCTCTGTGTGTAAGCATGTGTGTGTATGCGTGTGTCTGTGTGTCTCTTCACAGTCCTCCCTGTTCCATAAGGTATATTTTTTATCTGTTTTTAAATCAGATTATATTGCTTGCATCAGTTACCTGATGTGGAATAGAGTTCCATATAGTCATGGCTCTATGTAGGACTGTGCGCCTCCCATAGTCGGCTCTGGACATTGGGATTGTGAAGAGACCTCTGGTGGCATGTCTTGTGGGGTATGCAAAGGTGTCTGAGCTGTGTGCTAGTAGTTTAAACAGACAGCTCTGTGCATTCAGCATGTCAATACTTCTTACAAAAACAAGTAGTGATCTCTCCTCTATTTTCAGTCATATTATTGTTAGCTCTCCATGTACATTTAAGGGCCAGCCGTGCTGCACTGTTCTGAGCCAATTGTATGTGGCACCTGACCACACGACTGGACAGTAGTCCAGGTGCGACAAAACTAGGGCCTGTAAGACCTGCCTTGTTGATAGTGTTGTTAAGGCAGAGCAGTGCTTTATTATAGACAGACTTCTCCCAATCTTAGCTACTGTTGCATCAACATGTTTTGACCATGACCGTTTACAATCCAGGGTTACTCCAAGCATTTTAGTCACCTCAACTTGCTACATTTCCACATTATTCATTACCAGATTTAGTTGAGGTTTAGGGTTTAGTGAATGATTTGTCCCAAATATAATGCTTTTAGTTTTGGAAATATTTAGGACTAACTTATTTCTTACCCCCATTCTGAAACTGACTGCAGCTCTTTGTTAAGTGTTGCAGTAATTTCACTCGCTGTAGTAGCTGACGTGTATAGTGTTGAGTCATCCGCATATATAGGCACAATGGCTTTACTCAAAGCCAGTGGCATGTCATTAGTAAAGATTGAAAAAAGTTAGGGACCTAGACAGCTGCCCTGGGGAATTCCTGATTCAGAAAATCACATTGTAGGATTTTTAATGAATTTATTTGCAAATTATGGTGGAAAATAAGTATTTGGTCACCTACAAACAAGCAAGATTTCTGGCTCTCACAGACCTGTAACTTCTTCTTTAAGAGGCTCCTCTGTCCTCCACTCGTTACCTGTATTAATGGCACCTGTTTGAACTTGTTATCAGTATAAAAGACACCTGTCCACAACCTCAAACAGTCACACTCCAAACTCCACTATGGCCAAGACCAAAGAGCTGTCAAAGGACACCAGAAACAAAATTGTAGACCTGCACCAGGCTGGGAAGACTGAATCTGCAATAGGTAAGCAGCTTGGTTTGAAGAAATCAACTGTGGGAGCAATTATTATGAAATGGAAGACATACAAGACCACTGATAATCTCCCTCGATCTGGGGCTCCACGCAAGATCTCACCCCGTGGGGTCAAATTGATCACAAGAACGGTGAGCAAAACTCCCAGAACCACACGGGGGGACCTAGTGAATGACCTGCAGAGAGCTGGGACCAAAGTAACAAAGCCTACCATCAGTAACACACTACGCCGCCAGGGACTCAAATCCTGCAGTGCCAGACGTGTCCCCCCTGCTTAAGCCAGTACATGTCCAGGCCCGTCTGAAGTTTGCTAGAGTGCATTTGGATGATCCAGAAGAGGATTTGGAGAATGTCATATGGTCAGATGAAACCAAAATAGAACTTTTTGGTAAAAACTCAACTCGTTGTGTTTGGAGGACAAAGAATGCTGAGTTGCATCCAAAGAACACCATACCTACTGTGAAGCATGGGGGTGGAAACATCATGCTTTGGGGCTGTTTTTCTGCAAAGGGACCAGGACGACTGATCCGTGTAAAGGAAAGAATGAATGGGGCCATGTATCGTGAGATTTTGAGTGAAAACCTCCTTCCATCAGCAAGGGCATTGAAGATGAAACGTGGCTGGGTCTTTCAGCATGACAATGATCCCAAACACACCGCCCGGGCAACGGAGTGGCTTCGTAAGAAGCATTTCAAGGTCCTGGAGTGGCCTAGCCAGTCTCCAGATCTCAACCCCATAGAAAATCTTTGGAGGGAGTTGAAAGTCAGTGTTGCCCAGCGACAGCCCCAAAACATCACTGCTCTAGAGGAGATCTGCATGGAGGAATGGGCCAAAATACCAGCAACAGTGTGTGAAAACCTTGTGAAGACTTACAGAAAACGTTTGACCTGTGTCATTGCCAACAAAGGGTATATAACAAAGTATTGAGAAACTTTTGTTATTGACCAAATACTTATTTTCCATCATAATTTGCAAATAAATTCATAAAAAATCCTACAATGTGATTTTCTGGATTTTTTTTTCTCTCATTTTGTCTGTCATAGTTGACGTGTACCTATGATGAAAATTACAGGCCTCATCTTTTTAAATACTTTTTTCCCCCACTGTATTAAGCAAATTGCATCGATTTACAACCGGAGTAGCCTACCTGGCTGGCATGAAAATGAACCATGGGAAAAGTGTCCTCCGTTCGCAATTCTAGTGCCTACGGATGACATGTCATTTTTTTCCCCTGCACCTGTTCCGAGAGGTTCATGATGGTGGCCCATGGGTGAATATTATCACTTTTATTTGCAGTTGAAGGCAAAAAACAGTTTATGCATATTTTTTATTTATTTTTTAATCATAGCCACATGCCTCATGTAGCCCATAGTATGTTTTGATAAGGTTTCCAGGGGTCCTTTAGGCCTAGGAGCCCTGGAACAAAGCCGAGTGAAACGTGTTCTTATAAGCCCCGTCATCACGTGTGGAAAAAATTGTTTTGACTGGCCACTATTTAAAGAAGATCTCAGCTTTCTCGTTCTGCTATATTTATTGCTTAACTCTTCGAATTAAGCACATCAATCTGCTTTACAACCGGTTTAGCTTACCTGGTGTAGCCTGTTAAAAAACGTAACCGCGGGAAGTGCTTCCTCCATTCGCTATTCGAGTGCGGGTGACATATTGTTTTTTTGTGGGCCATTCTAAATTAAACCATTTATTCCACACCTATAGAGTTGAAGTCGGAAGTTTACACACACCTTAGCCAAATGCATTTAAACTCAGTTTTTCACAATTCCTGACATTTAATCCTAGTAAAAATTCCCTGTTTTAGGTCAGTTAGGATCACCACTTTATTTTAAAAATGTGAAATGTCAGAATAATAGTAGAGATTTATTTCAGCTTTTATTTCTTTCATCACATTCCCATTGGGTGAGAAGTTTAGATACACTTAATTAGTATTTGGTAGCATTTCCTTTTAAATTGTTTAACTTGGGTCAAATGGTTCGGGTAGCCTTCCACAAGCTTCCCACAATAAGTTGGGTGAATTTTGGCCCATTCCTCCTGACAGCGCTGGTGTAACTGAGTCAGGTTTGTAGGCCTCCTTGCTCGCACACAATTTTTCAGTTCTGCCCACAAATGTTCTATAGGATTGAGGTCAGGGCTTTGTGATGGCCACTCCAATACCTTGACTTTGTTGTCCTTAAGCCATTTTGCCACAAGTTTGGAAGTATGCTTGGGGTCATTGTCCATTTGGAAGACCCATTTGCGACCAAGATTTAACTTCCTGACAGATGTCTGGAGATGTTGCTTCAATATATCCACATAATTTTCCTTCCTCATGATGCCATCTATTTTGTGAAGTGCACCAGTCTCTCCTGCAGCAAAGCACCCCCACAGCATGATGCTGCCACCCCTGTGCTTCACGGTTGGGATGGTGTTCTTTCGGCTTGCAAGCAACCACCTTTTTCCTCCAAACATAACGGTGGTCATTATGGCCAAACAGTTCTATTTTTGTTTCATAAGACCAGAGGACATTTCTCCAAAAAGTACGATCTTTGTCCCAATGTACAGTTGCAAACCGTAGTCTGGCTTTTTTATGGTGGTTTTGGAGCAGTGGCTTCTTCCTTGCTGAGCGGCCTTTCAGGTTATGTCGATATAGGACTCGTTTTACTGTGGATATAGATACTTTTGTACCTGTTTCCTCCAGCATCTTTACAAGGTCCTTTGCTGTTGTTCTGGGATTGATTTGCACTTTTCGCACCAAAGTATGTTTATCTCTAGGAGACCGAACGCGTCTCCTTCCAGAGCGGTATGAAGGCTGCGTGGTCCCATGGTGTTTATACTTGCGTACTATTGTTTGTATAGATGAAGGTGGTACCTTCAGGTGTTTGGAAATTGCTCCCAAGGATGAACCAGACTTGTGGAGGTCTACAGTTTTTCTGAGGTCTTGGCTGATTTTCTTTTGATTTTCCCATGATGTCAAGCAAAGAGGCACTGAGTTTGAAGGTAGGCCTTGAAATACATCCACAGGTACACCTCCAATTTACTCAAATGATGTCAATTAGTTTATCAGAACCTTCTAAAGCCATGACATCATTTTCTGGAATTTTCCAAGCTGTTTAAAGGCACAGTCAACTTAGTGTATGTAAACTTCTGACCCACTGGAATTGTGATACAGTGAAATAATCTGTCTGTAAACAATTGTTGGAAAAATTACTTGTGTCATGCACAAGGTAGATGTCCTAACCGACTTGCCAAAACTATAGTTTGTTAACAAGACATTTGTGGAGTGGTTGAAAAACAAGTTTTAATGACCCCAACCTAAGTGTATGTAAACTTCCGACTTCAACTGTAGTGTAGAGTCCTGGGCTATAGGCTACACCAGATACGTTTCTTCCTTTGCACGGAAAAACACATTTCATGCAATTTTACTTACACTTCATATGACTGGAGATTTTTTTTTTTTATACGACAAATTACAGGGTAGCCTACTCTACTGACAGTGACAAACAGATCAATAAAAACGATGTTGTCCATATAATTGGCCAATGAGAAGGGGAGACACAAATAGAATATGACGTCCATCTAACCTGGAGGAGGAAATTATTGGCCAATAAAGTGACCCAACAATGGAAAAACGGTGAATCGGCGCAGTGCGATGAATCGGCGCAGGGGTATGGCCGATGCTCTCCGCTGGAGCGAATAAGATAGGCTATACTGTTTTGATAGGCCTACTGTTGTTAGCTCAACTAAAATACATTTTCGCCAGACGTTTTTTTTTTTTTTTGTCAGACCGTATTTTCATCTTCTTCTCTTTACAGCAGCCATTTGCTTTCAAAACTATGTTTTTTCCGTGAATAAGGTGCATAACGAATATAAACCCGGCAGTTTACTTCCACTAGATTTAAATTATGCAAATTAACCCGTAGCCCGATATGTATGACCGGTCTAATGTATTTACATCAGTTGGCATTTCCATCAATGAATAGGCTGTGAATCATTATTTTGCGATGGGATTTTAATTTTGTGGGGACAATTGGCCGGTGCCGATTTTTATCGGCTTTTCAATTTTTTTTAGCGGCCAAAAGCCGGCTATTACCGGCTCATGGAGACCGTGCTCCGCCCCTTTAGCACACATGGTCTCACTCACACCCACATTATGTTCTTCTATCCTCGTGGGGACCTAAAATTGATTTCCATTCAAAATCCTATTTTTCCTAAACCCTTACCCTAACCTTAATTTGTAACCATAAACCTAACTCCTAACCCTAACTCGAATTCTAAACCTAATTGTGGCCTTTGTCCTCATGGGGATGTGGGAAATGTCCCCACGAGGGAGAATTTTCCTTGTTTTACTGTCCTTGTGGGGACTATTGAATATTATAGGTCCCCACAAGGATAGAAGAACCCACACACACACACACACTTTTCAATCTCCCTCACACACACGTGCACATATACGTGCATCCTATGTCTGACAAGCCTCTCTCAACCTCTCCCTCTCTCTGTCAGACAGGGGTGCATGGTAGAGGGCCTCAGAGACAAAATATAAAGGTGAAATAAAAAAATTATAAACACGCAATGACATTTTTGATTCTCCCAGACTGGCTAGTTTTTTTTATTTTGGTGATTGTTAGTTCTCAAAGATGACCTAATTTAAAATATATAGCTCCATTATCTTTTCTACATACTCTATCTGGTGTTTAGTCGTTTTAGTTTACACTGAAGTTTTGCCATCCCGACCAAAACATCTTTTTTTGGCTTGGTGGAAACGATTTAGCATCATCGGCCCGCCGCTGCCAAATGAATATAGGGGAAACCCTGAGAACAGAGCAGAGTGGCCCCAGATGTCTGTAGTCAGGCAACGGAACGATCCTTTCTTTATGCTAGGTTAGACCGGGTTAGCTGCGTGACTGGAGGGTGAGGGCTGAGGGCATACCAGTGAAAAGACTTAGCGCCCGGTATGCCATTAATTCAGAAGAACCCTCCCCTCTTTCTCACATTCCTTCTCTCTCTCGCTCTCTGTTACGGAGACGCAAAGCCGGACATATGTCAGTGTCACGAAGCTTGTGGCCTCTGACCCCCCGTTACCCCCCCCCCCCCCTCGCCCTAGAACCCAGGATTACCCAGAGTCCTTGGCGCTGTGGTTCTCACACCAGTTGCCATGAAGGATGGGTGGACACTTTCACTTTTAAAGATTAGGCCTATTATGTCATCGTTAGAATAGAATGCCCTGTGACTCAATCAATCAATCAATCAATCAATCAATGAAACTGAATGTGGATCTATCGTCTATATTGAGGGTTTAACCTTGACAGAAAAAACCACTACCCCAGTGTTTCCATTGAGGTCTCTATGAGAATAATGGAAAAGGCTAACTTTTTAGGTGGTATAATTTGTTGTTATGTGTCTAAAGGAAGACTTGATCCTGAACAAAGGGTTTTAGAGTGAACGTTTCTGAATATACAATTTGGAATACAATCACTTTTCAAAATGGAATGCTAACGTCACTTTGTCAACGTAACTTTTGTAAGTGTCGACTGTTTGCCATCGACTGGATGAAGCATTAGCCTGTGTGTTGGATGTTGGCTTGAATAAAATAACAAAAACAAGAGGAACAGGAAAACCAGTCCATCATTTACCATAAGTACCGGGCTCTACTGGGTTTGTGTTTTCAGATGTTGGAGCAATAAAGGCGGTTTGGGAGGACTGTTTCTGGTGTGTCTGTCTGCCAACCCTCTTCCTTCCCCTCCATCCCCCTCTCTCTCTCCTCTTCTCTTGTCTCCATCCCTCCCTCCCTTCTCTGTGTTTTACACTCAACCTCACAGGAGGCGACCCATGTGGTAAATACTTCTCGTTATGAACGTCAGCCAAGTTTGTAGAATTGCTATGAGGCAGTTTAGTCAACTTAAACACACACCCCTCGCCAGGGTTTCTAGATAATGGTGGAAAGGCTGTTGAGATTGTGTGTGTGTGTGAGAGAGAGAGACAATCTTTGTGCTGACTGGGCCGTGATTTAAAGCTTTCATTTAAAAATGTATCTCTTTCCCACAGGCACTACACCTAGTTCAGGGGCTTGGGTGGCCAGCTCTGGGTAGATACTGATCTAGGATCAGCTTAGCTTCCCCAGGACCTAGCCTGCAGTTCTAGATCATGGTGGGCCAGTAAAGGGAGAGTCTCTCTGGCTCTTTCTGACTGCCTGCAGCCTTGTGTTGACCCGGCTATATCTAGACTATAACCACCCCTCTAGACTCTCTGGACTATAACCACCCCTCTGGACTATAACCACCCCTCTGGACTATAACCACCCCTCTGGACAGAGAGGGGGAACGGGAGAGAGGAGGAAAAATAGTAAGTAGGAGAGAGAGAGAGAAAGACAGATGTTGAGCAGCTGTTGTGATTTTCCTGGGGCTTTTCAGCCTTCCAGATGTTCTGCGGGGTGAACTTGTGAACTCAGGGTGATGATAACGTGGCTGTCCTCTGGATCATAGGAATATATGAAATAACGTCCTTTTCCTCATGATGAGATAAAAACAAGACCAATAAGCCTAGTCTCTTTCTCTCTCACTTTCTATCTCCCTCCCTCTTTATCTCTCTCTCTCTCTCCTACTCTCTCCTACTCTCTCGCTCTCTCACTCTCTCTTCCTCCTCTCTCTCTCTCTCTCTCTCTCTTCCTCTCTCTCTCTCTCTCTCTCTCTCTCTCTCTCCTCCTCTCTCTCTCTCTCTCTCTCTCTCTCTAGTGTGTTCCAGGCCTCAGGAGTTCCGTAGTGTCGGGCCAGTGGACTGATTTATCCCCGGTTGGCCCTGTCACACTTTTAGTACACACGCACTGTGATCCAGTTCCCAGGCTCATAGCACAGCCAGCCCAGGCAGCAGGCCTGCTCATCTCCTCAGCCCACGGGTGTGTGTGTCTGTACCTGGCTGAAGACATGACCTCAGTCCGCCTGTCATGGTTCTCTTCCTCTGTCTGATTTTATGGAACAATGGTTAAAGCAGTGTCTGTCTACCTGTCTGCTAGTCACAGTGACTGCATCCCAAGTGGTGCTCTATTCCCTACATAGTGCATTACTTTTGAACAGAGGCTTATTGGCCTTGGTCCAATGTAGGGCACTAAATAGGGAGTAGGCCACCACTTGGGACAGAGCCAGTAATGATGACTACACTGGATCCACTGCCTCTCCTTCTCTACTCCAACGTGGAACGTGTTGTCAGTTCCTACCCAGACCTGATACACACACCTCACCCTGACCCCGTGCAAGGTCACTACTTCTAGCCTTATAATGATGAACTCATACCATAGCAGTATGAGAGAGAGAGAGGGCTGTCCGGTTGATGAACTCATACCATAGCAGTATGAGAGAGAGAGAGGGCTGTCCGGTTGATGAACTCATACCATAGCAGTATTAGGGAGAGAGGGCTGTCCGGTTGATGAACTCATACCATAGCAGTATGAGGGAGAGAGGGCTGTCCGGTTGATGAACTCATACCATAGCAGTATGAGAGAGAGAGAGGGCTGTCCGGTTGATGAACTCATACCATAGCAGTATGAGGGAGAGAGGGCTGTCCGGTTGATGAACTCATACCATAGCAGTATGAGGGAGAGAGGGCTGTCCGGTTGATGAACTCATACCATAGCAGTATGAGGGAGAGAGGGCTGTCCGGTTGATGAACTCATACCATAGTAGTATGAGAGAGAGGACTGTCCGGTTGATGAACTCATACTAGGGTTGGGCGGTATCCAGATGTTCTTTTCCTCGTACCGTCCTTTTCTCGCACCGGGATTTACGGTATTACCGGTTTAGTACACAAGGGGACACCAAAAAAAAACACAATTCTTTGTTTTTCACGCAGGAAAAACCTAGTGGCCTGATACTTTAATGCAGGCAAACTTAAATCCGTTTGACCACATTTCTACCAGCATGTCACGTGCAACCAGAGAAATAAAAAAACACACACAGAGACGCATACAAAGCTCTCCCTCGCCCTCCATTTGGCAAATCTGACCATAATTATATCCTTCTGAATCCTGCTTAAAAGCAAAAACTAAAGCAGGAAGTACCAGTGACTTGCTCAATATGGAAGTGTTCAAATTTTTTCAGATGACGCGGATGCTACGCTACAGGACTGTTTTGCTAGCACAGAGTGGAATATGTTCTGGGATTCATCCAATGGCATTGAGGAGTATACCACCTCAGTCACCGGCTTCATCAATAAATGCATTGACGGCGGCGTCCCCACAGTGACCGTACGTACCCCAACCAGAAGCCATGGATTACAGGCAACATCCGCACCGAGCTAAAGGCTAGAGCTGCCGCTTTCAAGGAGCGGGACACTAATCCGGACGCTTATAAGAAATCCCGCTATGCCATCAGACAAACCATCAAACAGGCAAAGTGTCAATACAGGACTAAGATTGAATCCTACTACACCGTCGCTGACGCTCGTCGGATGTGTTAGGGCTTGCAAACTATTACGGACTACAAAGGGAAACCCAGCTGCGAGCTGCCCAGGGATGCGAGCCTACCAGACGAGCTAAATGCCTTTTTATTCCTTCTTTGAGGAAAGCAACACTGAAGCATGCAGCTGTTCCGGACGACTGTGTGATCACGCTCTCCGATGTGATCAAGACCTTTTTAAACAGGTCAACATTCACAAGGCCGCAGGGCCAGACGCATTACCAGGACGTGTACTCAGAGCATGCGCGGACCAACTGGCAAGTGTCTTCACTGACATTTTCAACCTCTCCCTGACACAGTCTGTAATACCTATATGTTTCAAGCAGACCACCATAGTCCCTGTGCCCAAGAAAGCGAAGGTAACCTGCCTAAAATTACTACCACCCCGTAGCACTCACGTCGGTAGCCATGAAATGCTTTGAAAGGCTGGTTATGGTTCACATAAACACCATCATCCCGGAAACCCTAGACCCACTAAAATTCGCATAACGCCCCAACAGATCCACAGATGACGCAATCTCAATCGCACTCCACACTGTCCTTTCCCACCTGGACACCTATGTGAGAATGCTATTCATTGACTACAGCTCAGCGTTCAACACCATAGTGCCCAAAAAGCGAATCACTAAGCTAAGGACCCTGGGACTAAACACCTCCCTCTGCAACTGGGTCCTGGACTTCCTGACGGGCCGACCCCAGGTGGTAAGGGTAGGCAATAACACATCTGCCATGCTGATCCTCAACACGGGGGCCCCTCTGGGGTGCGTGCTTAGTCCCCTCCTGTACTCCCTATTCACCCACGACTGCGTGGCCAAATACGACTCTGATACAACCATTAAGTTTGCTGACGACACAAGTGGTAGGCCTGATCACCGACAACGATGAGACAGCCTATAGGGAGGAGGCCAGGACAACAACCTCTCCCTCAATGTGAGCAAGACAAAGGAGATGACCGTGCACTACAGGAATAGGAGGGCCGAACACGCTCCCATTCACATCGACGGGGCTGTAGTGGAGTGGGTCGAAAGTTTCAAGTTCCTTGGTGTCCACATCACCAACTATCATGGTCCAAACACACCAAGACAGTCGTGAAGAGGGCACGACAACACCTTTTCCCCCTCATGAGACTGAAAAGATTTGGCATGGGTCCCCAGATCGTCAAAAAGTTCTACAGCTGCACCATCGAGAGCATCCTGACCGGTTGCATCACCGCCTGGTATGGCAACTGCTCGGCATCCGAACGTAAGGCGGAGGGTAGTGCGTACGGCCCAGTACATCACTGGGGCCAAGCTTCCTGCCATCCAGGACCTATATACTAGGCGGTGTCAGAGGAAGGCCCAAAAAATTGTCATACTCCAGTCACCCAAGTCATAGACTGTTCTCTCTGCTACCGCATGGCAAGCGTACCGGAGCGCCAAGTCAAGGTCCAAAAGGCTCCTTAACAGCTTCTATCCCCAAGCCATAAGACTGCTGAACAATTAATCGAATGGCCACCCGGACTATTTACATTGACCCCCCCCCCTTTTGATTTTACACTGCTGCTACTCACTGTTTATTATCAATGCATAGTCACTTTACCCCTACCTATATGTACAAATTACCTCGACTAACCTGTACCCTCACTCTCGCTAGTCTCTCTCTCTAGTCTCTCGTCTCTCTCCAACTCTATTTTCCACTCCTGGTAATGGTTGAAGCCTTCTGTAACTTTCTGCTACTGTCCTCTACCTCTACTGACCTCTGAGTTGTGGAGTTCTGTCCAGCTCAGGCTGTGTTTGTGTGTGTGTGTGTTTCTTTTTGTGTGTGTATTTGTGTGTTGAATCCTGCCCAACTTCGCTGCTCACTGCAATTTGTTCTCGGCATGCATCATACAAGGCGGATGTTGGCTATTTTTATATTCCATAAAAATAAATGTGTTGATTTTACACTAGGCAGAATGCGTCCGATGAAAGCAGGTGAAGAGGAGGTTGTTGATTTGTGAAAGCATGCAGACGGCAAAAGAGAGAGAGAGAGAGAGAGAGAGAGAAGACAGCAGACAGAACAGAAGAGGTAGTAGAAGTATTTAGGTGTTAATGACTCTCTCAGGTTCAGGAGTTCCTCACACCAAGGAAAAGGAGAATTCTCATTTCAGTTTAATGGCTTCAGTTTGCTGAGTTCATTCATGTGTGGGTGTCTTTCTGTGTGTGTGTGTGTGTGTGGGTGTCTTTCTGTGTGTGTGTGTGTGTGTGTGTGTGTGTGTGGGGTGGGTGGGTGTCTTTCTGTGTGTGTGTGTGGGTGGGTGTCTTTCTGTGTGTGTGTGTGTGTGTGTGTGTGTGGGTGTCTTTCTGTGTGTGTGGGTGGGTGTCTTTCTGTGTGTGTGGGTGTGTGTGTGGGTGTCTTTCTGTGTGTGTGTCTTTCTGTGTGTGTGTCTTTCTGTGTGTGTGTGTGGGTGGGTGGGTGTCTTTCTGTGTGTGTCTGCGCTGAGATGAGATGAATCCTCTAACAGCCCGGTAATAGCTTGACACAATGATTCAGTCAGTAGATAGATTTTGGGGATGGTTCTAGTCTTTGTCTCTTTCTGTGTACCAGCCCATGAACAGAAGAACGTCAGTAATGATTAGCTCAATGTCTGAGCGGGTGTAGAAAGAGGCTTTCAGCAGAGTACCTATGATTAGACCAGAAGAGGAAAAAGGGTCTCATTGTGGAGGGGTATTTCCATTCTCTCATGTCATCTCGCTCACTCGCACACAGGGGCCAAGGCCAACCCAGCGGTCAACCCCCAGAAAGAGCGACCAGGGGAGGAGAGGGAGGGAGGGAGGGAGGGAGAGAGGGAGGGAGGGAGGGAGAGGGGGGGGGGGGGGAGAGGGGGGGGGGGGGGGGGGGGGGGGGGGGGGGGGATAATTAATTTGTCGTATGTAGTGGATACACATGGTATACACCGTCCAATGAAATGCCTCCTTGCAGGTTCCTTCATGACAATGCAACAACAGTAGAAAATAATACAAGATAACAATACAAACAGAAAGTGAATTGCTCATTAGCATAGAATAAACATTTATCCTTAGTATAATACAGGAAGGCACAATTTATAGTCCAGTATGTGCAGGATTTATCAATCATTATAAGAGTCTGGTAGCAGCAGTTGTGATGTGTGTGTGTGTTATTAGTGTTGTAATGGTACCAGAATTTTGACTTCGATACCAGGTTTAGTATCATGATACTCGATACCGTCACGATACTCCACACCAAGAGGGAATGCAGTCAGTCTCTCCTCAACTCTTAGCCAAGAGAGACAGGCATGCATAGTATTTATATGACCAGATTACAGGCATTGGTTACCGTGAGAAGCTTCCTCTTGAGCGGACAGCTTGATGAAAACCAGTCAATATTCAGGTCCCCAAGAAAGTAGACCTCTCTGTTTACATCACATACACTATCAAGCATTTCACACTAATTATTTAAATACTGACTGTTAGCATTTGGTGGCCTATAACTATACCCCTTTAGATGAGGCAGGTGAACCTGCAGCCATAGTACTTCAATAACACTTGACGAGATCTTCTCTAAGCATTACTATTATTTATCTCTCTCTCTATCTCTCTGTCTCTCTAGGACAGGACAGGCTGAGGCAGACTGTGAGAGCAGAACAGCAGCTGTAGAACTAACCTTGTGGCTTTCTCCCTTCCTGGCAGGCTGCAGCAGGACTATGGCTTTAACAGTTCTCTCTCTCTCTCTCTCTCTGTCTCTCTCTCTCTCTCTCTCTCTCTCTCTCTCTCTGTCTGTCTGTCTCTGTCTCTGTCTCTGTCTCTGTCTCTCTCTGTCTGTCTGTCTGTCTTCTCTCTGTCTCTCTCTCTCTGTGTGTGGTCCTCCTCTCCCTTCTTTCTTATCTTCTGCCTCTCTCTCATATTTCTTCCCTCCTCTTCCCTCCCCTCAACCCCATCTGTCCTCTCCTTCCTCCTCCTTCTCTTCCCTACCCTCTTCTCTGCCTGTGGAAGTAATGGAACGCAGCAGACCTTTTCTCAGGGTGATCTGAAAATGTATGCACTCACTTAACTGTAAGTCGCTCTGGAAAAGAGCGTCTGCTAAATGACTAAAATGTAAATCTGTCTACTGTGTCTGACGTACGTGGCTCTACTGCCTAGCGCTGCTCTGGCCCTAAACTTTCCCCAACACATTTTACAACACATTCATGTGCTGGTGTCACCTGAGACGGATCTCTATATGTCTCTCACAGTGGGGCTCCCAGTCATTAACCAGTAATGTTGAGTGAGGGGGGATTGAGCGTGACTATGAGAGAGGGATTCATGTGTGAGAGAGAGAGTGACCCTGTCCTGAAGCAACCCCTAGTCTCTACCCTGTCCTGAAGCAACCCCTAGTCCCTACCCTGTCCTGAAGCAACCCCTAGTCCCTACCCTGTCCTGAAGCAACCCCTAGTCCCTACCCTGTCCTGAAGCAACCCCTAGTCCCTACCCTGTCCTGAAGCAACCCCTAGTCCCTACCCTGTCCTGGAAGCAACCCCTAGTCCCTACCCTGTCCTGAAGCAACCCCTAGTCCCTACCCTGTCCTGAAGCAGCCCCTGTCCCTACCTGTCCGAGCAACCCGCCCTACCCTGTCCTGAAGCAACCCCTAGTCCCTACCCTGTCCTGAAGCAACCCCTCGTCCCTACCCTGTCCTGAAGCAACCCCTAGTCCCTACCCTGTCCTGAAGCAACCCCTCGTCCCTACCCTGTCCTGAAGCAACCCCTAGTCCCTACCCTGTCCTGAAGCAACCCCTAGTCCCTACTCTTCCCTACGTTGCGATAAGGGGTTCATTCTGTTCCTTGTGGTAGACGCTCACTGTACTCCAGGGAACTGAAGTATGTGGTAGAGGGCTGCTGGAGGTTGGTTCAGCAGGGGGACATTAGCAGGATGCTCAGCTATAGTTTAAGCTGTTGGTTGGTGACCAGAATGTGGGCTTTGTGGGAGGCCTGCTGATAGTGTGTGTGTGTGTCCCTCAAGAGTCCTGGATTTATTAGGGCAGCGGCTGGGATGCAGTTGAGGGTTTTAAAGAACTCCCTGTTTGTGCATGTGTGTGTGGACAGCTATGTGAGTAGTGATATGACAAATGGACAATTTTGCTTAACGTTTAAACTGCCCGTTTTCTTAAAATCGGTTTTCAATAAATTCCACGTCAATTTACAACACAGAATAATGGTGTTATTACGTATGTATGACCGCATTCAAGTTATATCTAGCGCAACCCTTTACAGACAGTAAAAAACGCAGCTACAGTAACATGTAGATTGCGAAAATTGTTAACTTTTTAGTCAATTTAAAAAAAAAGTGCAGCATCAGAAGCGTCTGTACCTTTTCAGAGAGTGGAATTGTGTTCCGGAATTGAATGACAGACAGGCAAACATGCAGTAGCCGAGGCGCTTTCAAGGGGCCACGTTCCATTACGTCTGAAAAGCGTAATCGATACAGGCTACCCGGTAGCCTGCTGTAATTTCATGAGGCAATAACGAAGAGTAGGCTACCCCGTGCTCGCAAGACTGGCCCAAAGTCGTCGGTGCCGTGAATAGGCTAGGATATTCTACAGGCAACGGACTGAAGACTGAACGCACACTTCCGTTATTAGCGAAGAGACCGAGCCGGCAGGCCAGGGAGAGCGGAAGGCAGAAAGCGTGTTCATGTCGTGGTTATCTGCATCTCACAATGTCTTGTCATGCATGCCTTCACCAAATAGCCTAAAGTTATCCTCTTCTTCTTCCTGGTTTTATTTGAATTACACAGCTTCCCCAGGCCTCTATAGCCTATCAGCTTTAACACGGAAAATAATATGTTTTGTGAACTGAACTGTGATTTTAATTAAGTGGGGGGACAAAAAAAAACATTTGTTTTTCGGTTTGGGATTTTTGTTCTTAACGTTAAGGATCCCAACTTCATTTAAACGGTTTAACGTTGTACTCTACACCACTGGTGTATACTCCAAGTTCCATCCCCCTGTATAACACAGAGCAGCAGAGGATGGGTCTGTGGTGTCTGAGGTAGTCCGTATGTGTGTTGTTTGGCCAGATGACCGGTTAAGGTATTACAGTAGTAATAATCCACAGGTCCTCCGGTCTCTGTCTTAACTAACCGTAGCCTGGCAAGCTGGACCCCACTTGTCATTACTAACCAGAATGTGGAGAGTCATCTGCCAGGGTTTAGTTTGGGAAACGCCCGACATTCCTGCTGTTTGTCCCTTGGTATTTCATCACGCTCTGAATGACCAGGATTGTGTGCGTTGGTATGCTTCAGCGTCACACACGGACGGACGGACGGACGGACGGACGGACGGTTGAGACTGGGGCTGTTGCTGCCCCAGCACACCACAGGAAACACACACGGACATTGGAGAGGAAATTGGTGTGTGTGTGTGACGGAGGCTGCCAGTGTACATGTCCACGTGTGTGTCTGATAACTTTGTAATAACAACTTTCACTACTAGAAGGAGTTAGTTGGTTTAGAGTAGCGATGTGACATATTGACAAGTTTTGTTACGTTTAAACTGGCTTTTTTTAAAATTGGTTTTCCATTAAAAAAGATAAGAAAAAAAGCGTGAGTTCACAATGCGCTGCTGCCAGGTATGAGCCTCACCGTGCGTCCCTTTCAGATGGTCCTATACTACCATTACCACATCACAAAGTCTGCGTTTCCTTCTCATTTAACTTGTAAAAGTATTGTCCTACAGGACTTCTCTGCTGTCGCTTGTCTTTCTCTGCTGTTAACTATGATGACGTAGTGGTGGAGAGTCAACTCCAAAATAATTGATTACTTGACTCCTTGTACGTCGACTCCCATTTCCGAGTGTCAAGATTTGGAATCGACTCCTAAGATACAGTATTTTTGGAACGGAGGAGACCGATTTTAGTTGCCGTACTTCCGAGAACACAAATGTTTGCATCTTTCATAGCGAGCTACACCGCTAATTTAATATAATTTAATATGCCATTTAGCAGACGCTTTTATCCAAAGCGACTTAGTCATGTGTGCATAAATTTTTACGTATGGTTGGTCCCGGGGATCAAACCCACTACCCTGGCGTTACAAGCGCCGTGCTCTACCAGCTGAGCTACAGAGGACTGTTCACAGCGTGGTAACCAGGGCACCAAAACAGCCTCACGCTTCAACTTAGTTGTTGCGGAAATTGACCCACAATGCGGTTTACTTCATGCATCTATGTCCCAAAAAACGAAATAAGTACTTTTATGGTTAGGGATTTTTCTTAAAGTTCAGGATCCCCGGGGCCTCCCGAGTGGTGCAGCGGTCTAAGGCACTGTATCGCAGTGCTGAGGCGCCACTACTGCCTGGGGTTCGATCCCAGGCTGTGTCACAGCCGGCCGTGACCGGGAGCCCCGTAGGGCGGCGCACACTTGGCCCAGCGTCGACCGGGTTAGGGGAGGGTTTGGCTTTCCTTGACTCATCGTTCTCTAGTGACTCCTTGGGGCAGGCTAGGCGCCTGCAAGCTGACTTCGGTCGTCAGTTGAACAGTGTTTCCTCCGACACATTGGTGCGGCTGGCTTCCGGGTTAAGCGAGCAGTGACTCGACCTTCACCTCTCCAGAGCCCGTTGGGGAGTTGCAGCGATAAGACAAGATTGTAACTACCAATTGGGGAGAAAAAACGGTTAAGGATCCCAATTTACACCCCTAGTTTGGTGAAAATATAAACGTCAACAGGGACTCATTCTTATTATATCTGTTTCATAATGTGTTATTGTCAATGTTCAATGGGACAGTCCTAGCCAGTTTTTCCCACTGACACTCATATTTAATTTCAGTTCCGTATTCAGTACAGTGCTGTTCAAGAGAGAAAGTGGAGCACAATACTAGATTGTGTAAAGACAATGAATTTGCCTAGGCTACAGCCAAAGGAGGAACAGACTCGGTTAACATACAGAAGGAGACATTCCATGTCCTTTTATATACGCTAAAATACATACTGTGTATATATAAATGCAACATGTAAAGTGTTGGTCCCATGTTTCATGAGCTGAAATAAAAGATCCCATACATTTTCCATACGCACAAAAAAGCGTATTTCTCCCAAATTTTGTGCACAAATGTATTTTTCATCCCTGTTAGTGAGCATTTCTCCTTTGCCAAGATAATCCATCCACCTGACAGGTGTGGCATATCAAGAACCTGTTTAAACAGCATGATCATTACACAGATGCACCTTGTGCTCGGGACAATAAAAGGCCACTCTAAATTGTGCAGTTTTGTCACACAAAACAATGCCACAGATCTCTCAAGTTTATAGTGAGCGTGGGATTGGCATGCTGACTACAGGAATGTCCACCAGAGCTGTTGCCAACTAATTGAATGTTCATTTCTCTACCATAAGCCGCCTGCGTTGTTTTAGAGAATTTGGCAGTACATCCAAACGGCCTCACAACCGCAGACCATGTGTAATCACGCCAGCCCAGGACCTCCACATCCGGCTTCTTCACCTGCGGGGTCGTCTGAGATTAGCCACCCAGACAGCTGATGCAACTGTGGGTTTGCACAACCGAAGAATTGTGGGTTTGCACAAACTGTCAGAAAACGTCTCAGGGAAGCTCATCTGCATGCTCGTCGACCTCACCAGGGTCTTGAACTGACTGCAGTTCGGCGTCGTAACCGACTTCAGTGGGCAAATGCTCACCTTTGATGACCACTGGCACGCTTGAGAAGTGTGCTCTTTACAGATGAATCCCGGTTTCAACTGTACCAGGCAGATGGCAGACAGAGTGAATGGCGTTGTGTGGGCGAGCGGTTTGCTGATGTCAACGTTGTGAACAGAGTGCCCCATGGTGGGGTTATGGTATGAGCAGGCATAAGCTACAGACAACAAACACAATTGCGTTTTATCGATGGCAATTTGAATGCACAGAGATGCCGTGACGAGATCCTGAGGCCCATTGTCGTGCCATTCATCCGCTGCCATCACCTCGTGTTTCAGCATGATAATGCAAGGCCCCATGTTGCAAGGATCTGTACACAATTCCTTGAAGCTGAAAATGTTCGTTCTTCCATGGCCTGCATACTCACCAGACATGTCACCCATTGTGCTTGTTTGGGATGCTCTGGATCGACGTGTACGACAGCGTTTTCCAGTTCCCGCCAATATCCATCAACTTCGCACAGCCATTGAAGAGGAGTGGGACAACATTCTACAAGCCACAATCAACAGCCTGATCAACTCTATGCGAAGGAGATGTGTCGCGCTGCATGAGGCAAATGGTGGGCACACCAGATACTGACTGGCTTTCTGATCCACACCCCTACCTTTGTTTTAAGGTATCTGTGACAAACAGATAGTTGAAGTTTACATACACCTTAGCCAAATACATTTAAACTCAGTTTTTCACAATTCCTGACATTTAATCCTAGTAAAAATTCCCTGTCTTAGGATCACCACTTTATTTTAAGAATGTGAAATGTCCGAATAATAGTAGAGAGAATGATTTATTTCAGCTTTTATTTCTTTCATCACATTCCCAGTGGGTCAGACATTTACATACACTCAATTAGTATTTGGTAGCATTGCCTTTAAATTGTTTAACTTGGGTCAAAAGTTTCGGGTAGCCTTCCACAAGCTTCCCACAATAAGTTGGGTAAATTATGGCCCATTCCTCCTGACAGAGCTGGTGTAACTGAGTCAGGTTTGTAGGCCTCCTTGCTCGCACACGCTTTTTCAGTTCTGCCCACAAATTTCTATAGGATTGAGGTCAGGACTTTGTGATGGCCACTCCAATACCTTGACTTTGTTGTCCTTAAGCCATTTTGCCACAAGTTTGGAAGTATGCTTGGGGTCATTGTCCATTGGGAAGACCCATTTGCGACCAAGATTTAACTTCCTGACTAATGTCTTCCTCATGATGCCATGTATTTTGTGAAGTGCACCAGTCCCTCCTGCAGCAAAGCTCCCCACAGCATGATGCTGCCACCCCCGTGCTTCACGGTTGGGATGGGGTTCTTCGGCTTGCAAGCAACCCCCTTTTTCCTCCAAACATAACGATGGTCATTATGGCCAAACAGTTCTATTTTTGTTTCATAAGACCAGAGGACATTTCTCCAAAAAGTACGATCTTTGTCCCTGTGTGCAGTTGCAAACCGTAGTCTGGCTTTTTTATGGCAATTTTGGAGCAGTGGCTTCTTCCTTGCTGAGCGGCCTTTCAGGTATGTCTATAGGACTCATTTGACTGTGGATATAGATACTTTTGTACCCGTTTCCTCCAGCATCTTCACAAGGTCCGTTGCTGTTGTTCTGGGATTGATTTGCACTTTTGCACCAAAGTATGTTTATCTCTAGGAGACCGAACGCGTCTCCTTCCTGAGCAGTATGACGGCTGCGTGGCCCTATGGTGTTTGTACTTGCGTACTATTGTTTGTACAGATGAGCATGGTACCTTCAGGCATTTGGAAATTGCTCTTAAGGATGAACCAGACTTGTGGAGGTCTACAATTTTTTTTCTGAGGTCTGCTGATTTATTTTGATTTTCCCATGATGTCAAGCAAAGAGGCACTGAGTTTGAAGGTAGGCCTTGAAATACATCCATAGGTACACCTCCAATTGACACAAATGATGTCAATTAGCCTATTGGAAGCTTCTAATGCCATGACATCATTTTCTGGAATTTTCCAAGCTGTTTAAAGGCACAGTCAACTTAGTGTATGTAAACTTTGTTGGAAAAATGTATTGTCATGCACAAAGTAGATGTCCTAACCAACTTGCCAAAACTATAGTTTGTTAACAAGAAATTTGTGGAGTGGTTGAAAAACGAGTTTTAATGACTCCAACCTAAGTGTATGTAAACTTCCGACTTCAACTGTGCATATCTTTATTCCCAGTCTTGTGAAATCCATAGATTAGGGCCAGATCATTGTATTTCCATTGACTGATTTCCTTAAATGAACTGTAACTCAATAAACTCTTTAAAATTGTTGAAGTGTTAGGCCTATGTCAGCCTAGGGGTGTATAATAATCAATATTTTTCCTTAATCATCATCCTCAAAGCTCTTTATGAGCGTTCTAAATTATTATACACCCCTAAAATCACACATATCCTCGTCAAAGTGTTATGGGGACCCCCTTGCTGGGAGCAGTATTACAGCATTAACTTGGTGGTATATAAGTACTAAATATCAATCAGTTTGGCCTACTTACGAATCTAACATTCTTTTGGACCACCATCTGGGCAAAACCGCTATCAAAGTCTCAAACTATTTGTTCCAAGTCATCAAGTTATTTTTTCCCCCAAAAAAATTACAGAAAAAATAAAAATTTCTCAGAAATAACACAGTAACTAGTATTCTGGTGATGTTGAAATGGGCATTTGAATCTTGAAGGTTACTTGAAAAGCGTGTTTTTCTAAGTCATCACAGCTCGTAATCTCCTACCAGTGTCCACAGTCAAACCAAGCATACTGTGAGTTGAGGCTAGATGGTGTTGTGCTGAAACATCGAAGATCGACTGTTCTCTCTGCTACCGCACTGCAAGGGGTACCGATGCACCAAGTCTGGAACCAACAGGACCCTGAACAGCTTCTACCCCCAAGCCATAAGACTGCTAAATAGTT
Source organism: Coregonus clupeaformis (assembly GCF_020615455.1). Classification (NCBI taxonomy): domain Eukaryota; kingdom Metazoa; phylum Chordata; class Actinopteri; order Salmoniformes; family Salmonidae; genus Coregonus; species Coregonus clupeaformis. Next base: position 2,867,888 of record NC_059224.1, on the reverse strand, counting down.
AGTCCGGGTATCTATTGATTAACTATTTAACTATCTGCATTGACCCTTTTTGCGCTAACTCTTTTGAATCATCACATGCGCTGCTGCTACTGTTTATCCTGTTGCCTAGTCACTTTATCCCTACCTATATGTACATATCTACCTCAATTACCTCGTACCCCTGCATATCGACTCGGTATTGGTACCCCGCGTATATAGCCAAGTAGTCATTACTCATTGTGTGTTTATTCCTTGTGTTATAATTTGTGCATTTTTCTATTATTTTCTCTCGCTCTGCATTGTTGGGAAGGGCCCGTAAGTAAGCTTTTCACTGTTAGTCCACACCTGTTGTTTACCAAGCATGTGACAAATAACATTTTATTTGTTGTTTTGCTTTGTAGAACATGCTCTCACAGACCACCGATAAGGCGTTTTTAAGCAGTAAGAGCGTATACACCACACACAATCAACGGTTAGGAGACCTGTGCAGTCCATTGCAGCGTAGCGTGTTTTTAAGACCTCTCTCCGGTTGTTTTAAAACGACCACTATCCCACAATCCCCTGCTGTCTGGATCTCTGGCTGTTGGAGCCCCTTCAGATGTGTGTGTGTAGAAGGGAAAGATACTATTCTCCTTCTCATGCAGAACCATATCTGTTTCCAGAGCCCAATGGATGCTCATGGAAAACCCCATGGGGAGGTAGAGAGCTGGTTTGGACGGGGAGTCTGGGAATTTTAAAGACTGATCGCAGACGCCTCGGTGCACAGGGGAGACTTTTTTAATACTACCCACACTAGGGATGCAAATTGAGGGTAATTTTGCTGCCGACTAACCCAACCCTCATTAACCGGTCAACAAACGGTTAACATTTTTTAATCCTCCAAACAGTGAAATCACCTGACCAACAGAAAATATTATGCACGCGTACAACATGTACATCATTTAGCAGACGCTCTTATCCAGAGCGACTTACAAGGAACGGAAATGTTTGATTAAGAGCCTAGGGAAGCAAGGCCTTTATAGCCTGTTATTGAAGCAAGGCTATCGTCTTATAGCCTGTTATTGAACATGCAACTCCTGTGATGAAGCGGTTAATAAAACGTAATTTTCAAACATTTGCCCAAATGCAATTCACAGGAAAAAAACTGTTCTAAACAGCACATGTAATGCGAGCGGTTCCATATGTGACAAAGATGAATGTCTCTGAAGAGAAACTTAGAAAAGAGGGGGAGTCTAGTAGCAACAACTACTGTTGGATGGGTGGCTGATATGACTAGGATTGTGCCTTTTGGCTTCTTGACAACGGAAGGAAGTTGATATGAAAACCAATAGAACAGGAGAGAAATGCCCAGAGTCAGATGAACTCAATGATACCATTTTTATGTATCTGTGTCCAGTATGAAGGGAAGTTGGAGGTTGTTCCGCAAGCCAATGCTAACTGGCGTTAGCGCAGATACCGATAGGCTCCTAGTCATTGCGCTAACGCCAGTTAGAAATTGCGCTGGCGCTAGTTAGCAACTTCCTTCAAACGACACGCAGAGACATAAAAATGGTATCTACAAGTTCATCTGACTCTGGGGGAAGTAGATAAAGGGCCTCATTGCCAAAATCCCAAGTAACCCTTTAATGGCATGAGGAAGACTTTTATAAAATAATTGCCTTCACGTTTCTATGGATGGATTTTGGCTAGGCTACTTTGAAGCTAGGTAAGACACCCGCATTATTTAAAGTAAAGTAAAATGTTCAGGTTTCAAACAATTATACTGCCTCAAGCTTACTTTGTAAAGTGTTGGGTGACATGCTGATAGCTTGCCAACTGTTGACTATAGCCTATGCACTTGAATGGTGAATGGGGAGGCACACTTTAATTCCAAATTGAGATTGAGAAATAAAAATGGCTATTTTTAATCGTGGCCATTTAAAACCGTTTTTTAACACGCGATTGCATTTAGAATCGTTATTTGTTGCGCAATGGCTGGATTTACAAAATATGTTTCATTCCAGTGAGCTTTTTGAGGAGCTGCTCTCACGCTGTCTGACAGATGATAGGATATTCCCATCCTCTAACTAGGCTCTGTATGCTGTCTGACAGATGATAGGATATTCCCATCCTCTAACTAGGCTCTGTATGCTGTCTGACAGATGATTGGATATTCCCATCCTCTAACTAGGCTCTGTATGCTGTCTGACAGATGATAGGATATTCCCACCCTCTAACTAGGCTCTGTATGCTGTCTGACAGATGATAGGATATTCCCATCCTCTAACTAGGCTCTGTATGCTGTTTGACAGATAGGATATTCCCATCCTCTAACTAGGCTCTGTATGCTGTCTGACAGATGATAGGATATTCCCATCCTCTAACTAGGCTCTGTATGCTGTCTGACAGATGATAGGATATTCCCATCCTCTAACTAGGCTCTGTATGCTGTCTGACAGATGATAGGATATTCCCATCCTCTAACTAGGCTCTGTATGCTGTTTGACAGATGATAGGATATTCCCATCCTCTAACTAGGCTCTGTATGCTGTCTGACAGATGATAGGATATTCCCATCCTCTAACTAGGCTCTGTATGCTGTCTGACAGATGATAGGATATTCCCATCCTCTAACTAGGCTCTGTATGCTGTCTGACAGATGATAGGATATTCCCATCCTCTAACTAGGCTCTGTATGCTGTCTGACAGATGATTGGATATTCCCATCCTCTAACTAGGCTCTGTATGCTGTCTGACAGATGATTGGATATTCCCATCCTCTAACTAGGCTCTGTATGCTGTGCGCGTGTGATAAATAAGATACATGACGACTAACAAAAATGCACGCTAATTTAATTCCACTAAATTATGCATATTAACCTATAGAAATGTATTTTCCGTTGCTGAATGATTATCGGGTAACATCCCTAATCCTGTGGCTGCAGGACTCTCTCTATTCCTCCCTCCCCCTCTTTCACCCCTGAGGAACTATTTATCTTGCCCAGCCAAGATCAGCCATACATACAGTGAGGGAAAAAAGTATTTGATCCCCTGCTGATTTTGTACGTTTGCCCACTGACAAAGACATGATCAGTCTATAATTTTAATGGTAGGTTTATTTGAACAGTGAGAGACAGAATAACAACAAAAAAATCCAGAAAAACGCATGTAAATTTTTTTTTATAAATTGATTTGCATTTTAATGAGGGAAATAAGTATTTCACCCCCTCTCAATCAGAAAGATTTCTGGCTCCCAGGTGTCTTTTATACAGGTAATGAGCTGAGATTAGGAGCACACTCTTAAAAATCAGTTTGTTACCTGTATAAAAGACACCTGTCCACAGAGGCAATCAATCAATCAGATTCCAAACTCTCCACCATGGCCAAGACGAAAGAGCTCTCCAAGGATGTCAGGGACAAGATTGTAGACCTACACAAGGCTGGAATGGGCTACAAGACCATCGCCAAGCAGCTTGGTGAGAAGGTGACAACAGTTGGTGCGATTATTCGCAAATGGAAGAAACACAAAATAACTGTCAATCTCTCTCGGCCTGGGGCTCCATGCAAGATCTCACCTCGGAGTTACAATGATCATGAGAACGGTGAGGAATGAGCCCAGAACTACACGGGAGGATCTTGTCAATGATCTCAAGGCAGCTGGGACCATAGTCACCAAGAAAACAATTGGTAACACACTACGCCGTGAAGGACTGAAATCCTGCAGCGCCCGCAAGATCCCCCTGCTCAAGAAAGCACATATACAGGCCCGTCTGAAGTTTGCCAATGAACATCTGAATGATTCAGAGGAGAACTGGGTGAAAGTGTTGTGGTCAGATGAGACCAAAATGGAGCTCTTTGGCATCAACTCAACTCGCCGTGTTTGGAGGAGGAGGAATGCTGCCTATGACCCCAAGAACACCACCCCCACCGTCAAACATGGAGGTGGAAACATTATGCTTTGGGGGTGTTTTTCTGCTAAGGGGACAGGACAACTTCACCGCATCAAAGGGACGATGGACGGGGCCATGTACCGTCAAATCTTGGGTGAGAACCTCCTTCCCTCGGCCAGGGCATTGAAAATGGGTCGTGGATGGATATTCCAGCATGACAATGACCCAAAACACACGGCCAAGGCAACAAAGGAGTTGCTCAAGAAGAAGCACATTAAGGTCCTGGAGTGGCCTAGCCAGTCTCCAGACCTTAATCCCACAGAAAATCTGTGGAGGGAGCTGAAGGTTCGAGTTGCCAAACGTCGGCCTCGAAACCTTAATGACTTGGAGAAGATCTGCAAAGAGGAGTGGGACAAAATCCCTCCTGAGATGTGTGGAAACCTGGTGGCCAACTACAAGAAACGTCTGACCTCTGTGATTGCCAACAAGGGTTTTTGCCACCAAGTACTAAGTCATGTTTTGCAGAGGGGTCAAATACTTATTTCCCTCATTAAAATGCTAATCAATTTATAACATTTTTGACATGCATTTTTCTGGACTTTTTTGTTGTTTTTCTGTCTCTCACTGTTCAAATAAACCTACCATTTAAATTATAGACTGATCATGTCTTTGTCAGTGGGCAAACGTACAAAATCAGCAGGGGATCAAATACTTTTTTCCCTCACTGTATTAGTTACCTTAGCAACTTTCTCCCTGCTCCCCCCAAAGCAGTGATATTATTTTGGGATGTGTTATTTTGCTACATTAATCTCTTTTTAGTTCTGACCTGTTAGCCAAGTTGACTCTCACATGATGTCTCCATGTGTCAGAACTAGGTCATCATGAATGTGTTTATAATCAGAGTGTTTGCCTCCTGTAGCTCAGTTGGTAGAGCATGGCGCTTGCGGGTTCGATTCCCATGTGGGGCCAGTATGAAAAATGTATGCACTCACTAACTGTAATTCGCTCTGGATAAGAGCGTCTGCTAAATTTCTAAAATGTAAAATATGTTGGGCCGTGTGTGTCTGGTGTTGGGTGGAACTTCAGACCCACTAGGTGATGTGATGCGAGCCTGTGCTCAGTCCCAAATGACACCCTATTCCCTATATAGTGCACTACCCATAGGACTCTAGTCAAAAGTAGTGCACTAAATAGGGTGCCATTTGGGATGCACCCCGGTCCCAGATTTGTTTAACGCTGAATAGCCAATTCCTACGGTCGTTGAAATGCCATAACATGACAATGACCTTAGAGGAGTTGGGCAAGAGAGCACAAACGGATCTGGGACCAGGCTAGATATGATTCATTGATGTTTTGGTTTGGTTTAGACGGACGGATGGATAGATATATTTTGATTGGTTGGACAAATGCAGGCATGTTTTCGATTGGTTCGATGCATGTCCAGAATGCTGAAAATAAAAGGTTGCTGTGAAGTTCCCATAATTATTTATTGTTCTAGTTCCTGTTTCAGTTCTGAAATGTTCCTTCCTCCTTTTGTTTCAGATCATCCTGAGAAACTGACGGACCGGACCGGAGCCTGTACCAGAGCTCTTGTAAGTAGGCTACTAAACAAATGTTTTAAAGATTGCTTCAACGTTCATTTAAAGGTTATAGCCAACGTTGCCATGACATTGCTTTAAGGGTAACAGCTTTTTATGACTGACTGTTAAAGGGATATTTGGGGATTTTTGGCAATTAAGCCCTTTTATCTACTTCCCCAGGGTCAGATGAACTCATGGATACCATTTTTATGTCTCTGCGTGCAGTTTGAAGGAAGTTGCTAACTACCATGCTAGCTGTCCCTGTAGTCTTCCAGTCATTTTGCTAACTCTAGTTAGCATTGGCTCGCTAAACTACCTCTAACTTCCTTCGTACTGGACGCAGAGACACAAAAATGGTATCCACAAGTTCATCTGCCTCTGAGGAAGTAGATAAAGGGATTCATTGCCAACATCCCCAACTATCCCTTTATGCGGCTCTCTGTGCAGTGTTTTTAAATTCACTGTAGATTCTAGCACTGGGCAGCAGGTAGCCTAGCAGTTTAAGAGCGTTGGGCCAGTAACCAAAAGGTCACTGGTTCGAATCCCAGAGCCTACTAGGTGAAGAATCTGTCAATGTGCCCTTGACCTGGAGTTAGAGCACTTAGCTCTAATGCCTCCTGTGAGTCGCTCTGGAGAAGAGCATCTGCTAAATGACTCAAATGTAAAATGGGTAGGTTGTCAAGGATACTGTTGTGCTGTCCTGTTTGCTCTGGCATGGTAGTTGGTGTGCCAAGAGTTCCTATTCTTACCTTGGACCAGTGGGCTGTTATTATGTGAATTAAACAGAGTATTTTTTATTAGAAATGTTGTCTCTGGGTTATATTAAATCCAGTAATACCAGTAAAAAGAAGAGGAGAGCTATTGAGATCATTTTTCCCTCTACCCAAATGGCTGTCAGATGTCCCCTCCACTCAACCACTTCAGAACCAACCATTTTTCATCTCAGCAGAACAGGTCTGTACCTTTTGCAAAGACTCATGGGGCTTTTTTTTTTTTAATAACAATAACAATTCTGATTTACTGGAGGAAAGTAGTGAGTAGGCAACCCTCATCTTCTCTATCAGTGTAGAATAGCACACAGTGTTCCTAACAAACACTATCCTATTCCTCCTCCTAGCTGGAGCTTCTGTCTCTCGTTCTCCTACTCAGCCTCCCACGTTCACACAAGCGGTTGTACTGGAAATTGGAAGCAGAGAGAAACCGAGAAAACCGAGAAAGAGTAGGGAAAGTAGCGACATTCAGGTCTACAAACAAACACCAGTGGAAGAGCTTAGGAAGCATCCTGGGTCCTCTTTATATATTCTGTTTATCACAGACACATGCTAAAAACACCAAATCCTTTCTCAAAATGTAAAACGATGAAGAAATAAATATACAGCTGGGTTCTCTTTCCATTCTCCTTCCTGAGAGAGTGGAGAGCTACAGAGGGTCGTTATTTCTGCTGAACACTGTGATTAGGGCTTGTCTAGCGTGACACTGCCCTCCCTGCTCTTCCTGCGCTCACTGGGGGTACTGAGAAGGCTTTGAGCCTGGTGGTGTCGGCGGCGGTGGTGGTGGTGGTGACGTGTGTGTTCAGACTACAGAATGTCCTTTGAGTTTGTCACACAGACAGACAGACGGACGGCTGGGAGAATGGATGTTTTTGGACAGGTGGTGCCAGGAGTGTCTGAGGAGAGGTGATGGGAGAAGAGTTCAGGGAGTTAACGGGATCAACCTGGAGCCCCAGTGCATTGTGGTTAACCACAGGCTGGAAGGTCTTTTAGTCCTCACATCCACCAGATCACGCATACACTCAAAACCCAGGTCTCTTTCCCAGGGGTCTGTGCAGGTACTGCAGGGGGTCTTTAAAAAAAAAAAAGGAATATTAATAACAACGGATTAAACACATTTTGGACAATGGATCCGTGGGATAAGTTGAGGCTGTAATAAAATAACATGTAATATTATTAATCTACAATTTATGTTCTTAACCCTTGGTAACATGGGCCTGAGAGGCTCACATACTTTTTGCCAAGATTTGGCTTGTCAGATTTAAACCTAAGTCCACATTAGCCACCCATGCCAAATTTATATTGATAGATCTGGTGGTGTTGGTTATAGGAGAACAACCAGAGGTGCTGGTCTCTCAGCATTTACAGAGATTCACACCTCCTCCGTTGATAACACCTTCCTGGAACTCTGATGAATATGATAAGCCAGTCTGTGGAGTTATGAGAAGCGTTAATAATGTTCACATCTAGGTGAAGTAAAGAGATTGGTGATAAAAAGGCATAACTGTTCTTCCTCGCTCCGATAAACAGTTGACTATACTCCCATCTGTAAGAACTGTGATAATGTTAACATCTAAATAAAGGGATTGACTTCAAGGCATAACCCAATGGTTCTTCCATCGGCCATACACAGTATACAGTACACCCATCTGTATTACTGTGGGGCTCATGTGGGAGGACGGGCAGTGGGAGGACGGGCAGTGGGAGGACGGGCAGTGGGAGGACGGGCAGTGGGAGGACGGGCAGTGGGAGGACGGGCAGTGGGAGGACGGGCAGTGGGAGGACGGGCAGTGGGAGGACGGGCAGTGGGAGGACGGTCAGTGGCCTTCTTGTTGAGGATGAGAGCTACTAAATCACTGATTGTTTTCACCAGTTGCTGGGTTGATGGATGACTTCATCAAGGCCTTCCATGTCTTCATGTAAAACCCCACTCCTACCATCCAGCCGGTGGTGTTGTTCTGTCTGTCTGTTGAGGAATGCCCTACTTTCTGTCTATTCTGTCCCAGACACAGTAACCCATTGTTCCTCTCTGACACGCCACACAACAGACCCTTTGTTTGGGACAATTTTTTTTTTTTTTTACGCAGTCTGTAGCAATTACAGAGGACCCCTTTTGGCCTTCACCGCGTGCCTGAGCCAAAAAACTCACTCACCAGTATTGTGTAATACTTCTTCTTCCCATTACCTCCCTGGATAAGGACTCCCATCGGTCAGGGTAGTAGTCCAGGTGTTTGTCCACATATGATTACTTACTTCATTTTCCCACGGGGAAATTTGATTGCACCATACAATACAAATAGCACCAATAAAAATACACAATCAAAAAACACCAAGGACACAGACACTGAAAGCAGCACATTGTCAATGAATCTAATAAAGTAAGTGTTAAAAAGCCTCGTGGCATAAAGTAAAAAGGATCTGCGGAAATGTTCTATTTTGCCCCAGGGTGAAATAAATCTGTCGGAAGCCTGTTGAAAGAGTGTATTGTAGTTCTGGGAGTGTATTGTAGTTCTGGGAATGTATTGTAGTTCTGAGAATGTATTGTAGTTCTCCAGTTGTAAGCTCTGCAGTCCCGGTATGCCCTTTATTATTGCATTGATACATTGTAACAGAAGTGTATTGTAGTTTGCTGTAGTCTTGATACACAGTTATAGAGTGAATTGTACATCTCCATTATGTTGTGGCCTTGATCCAGAGTTGTATTGTAGTCCTTCACTATGTGAGAATGTGCCTGAGGGCTCTTGATCTGTCTCTTGTTAACCAGATGAGAGAAGAGGTCACTGTCGACTGATGCTAACTATGCAGATTGACTCGCTCGCTCTCTCGCTCTCGCGCTCGCTCTCTCTCTCTCTCTCTCCCTCTCTCTCTCTCTCTCTCTCTCTCTCTCTCTCTCTCTCTCTCTCTCTCTCTCTCTCTCTCTCTCTCTCTCTCTCTCTCTCCATCCCTTCCACTCCCACATGGAGTGAAGAGTCATTACTCTCTGTGCAGCCCCCTTCCTCCCTCTCTGCCGCTGTATCTTGCTCTTCATCAGCTAGTACATTGGACAGGAACCACAATATATTAACATTGACTCTGAAACTGAATGCAGTAGAGCTCAGCTTTACCTTATTCCAGTAAATGATCTACCATAAGATGCTCTTGAAAAGTGACCATGAACTTTGCATATCAGCCTTATAAATAGCATTTCTGTTCTGTTTGAAACCCACGCCACTGAGGTTTACCCTGTCTGTCTGTTCTGTACAACACGTCCCGTTTCAAACGTGTCACTTCCTTAACCTGTGAGGGGAACAGGAAGTGACTTAGTGTGCTTCCTGTCCGGTGTTGACAGTGTTAGACCCCTCTAGCCCTGCCTCTCTATCCCAGCGGAGGAAGAGATGCTATTGGCCAGCCTCCAGGACCAGGCAGCTGCTTGGTCAACCGGAGACTCAGAGATACGGTATTCTATAATCTAGTTTAGCAAACTATCATTCCATGTAGGCTTGAAACGGTTGAGAACAAGAACATTCTAATCTGCATTCTGACTAGAATTTCATTGTCTTTAAAGTTGGAACTTTTGGTGCAAATATGGTGGCCAATGAAAAGCTACATCTTATGATGATGTCTGTTTCTATGGCCCTGGCCAGGATTGAAAGATAAAACAGCTAGTTTCAACACAGCAGAGCCTCCCATACAGACTCACCTACAGTGCATTGGGAAAGTATTCAGACCCCTTGACTTTTTCCACATTTTTTTTATGTTACAGCCTAATTCTAAAATGGATTAAATTGTTTTATTTTTTTCCCCTCATCAATCTACACACAATAGCCCATAATAACAAAGCAAAAACAGATTTTTAGAAATGTAGGAACATTTATTACAAATAAAAAACTTTATGAGACTCGAAATTGAGCTCAGGTGCATCCTGTTACCATTGATCATCCTTGATGTTTCTACAGCGTTGATTATTTGAATCAGCTGTGTATTGCTAGGGTAAAAACCAAAACGTGCACCCGGGGGGGCCCCAGGACCGAGTTTGGGAAACCCTGCTCTAAATAGTGATTAAAGGGTAATTATGGGTGCTCAAGTTTTGAGGTGAAATATGTAATTTGCAATTTTAATGAGTTGTTCTACAGCAGTAGTTGTTGTGCTGTAATATAAGTGGCAGGTGAGAGCTTGTCCTCCTCCCTCTCCGCCTCTCTGGTCCTGGCTGGTCCTCCTCCCTCTCCGCCTCTCTGTTCCTGGCTTGTCCTCCTCCCTCTCCGCCTCTCTGTTCCTGGCTGGTCCTCAGTACAGTAGCTAGATACACCTCTCTGTTCCTGGCTGGTCCTCAGTACAGTAGCTAGATACACCTCTCTGGTCCTGGCTGGTCCTCAGTACAGTAGCTAGATACACCTCTCTGGTCCTGGCTGGTCCTCAGTACAGTAGCTAGATACACCTCTCTGGTCCTGGCTGGTCCTCAGTACAGTAGCTAGATACACCTCTCTGGTCCTGGCTGGTCCTCAGTACAGTAGCTAGATACACCTCTCTGGTCCTGGCTGGTCCTCAGTACAGTAGCTAGATACACCTCTCTGGTCCTGGCTGGTCCTCAGTACAGTAGCTAGATACACCTCTCTGGTCCTGGCTGGTCCTCAGTACAGTAGCTAGATACACCTCTCTGGGTTGGCTGGACCTCAGTACAGTAGCTAGATACACCTCTCTGGTCCTGGCTGGTCCTCAGTACAGTAGCTACATGCACCTCTCTGGTCCTGGCTGGTCCTCAGTACAGTAGCTAGATACACCTCTCTGGTCCTGGCTGGTCCTCAGTACAGTAGCTAGATACACCTCTCTGGTCCTGGCTGGTCCTCAGTACAGTAGCTACATGCACCTCTCTGGTCCTGGCTGGTCCTCAGTACAGTAGCTACATGCACCTCTCTGGTCCTGGCTGGTCCTCAGTACAGTAGCTAGACACACCTTTCGTCCCTGGCAGGGAGCCAGCTCTACTATTGTTATGATGAGGTGTTATTCTGCCATTTTAAAGCTCTTTTCAATAGCAGCAGCAGCAGCAGCAGTATCAGCTCTGAACTCTGGCTGTCTGCCAAGTTCCCCTGCCTCTTCCCTCGAAGCCTGCTGAATTATATGGTACGCTCTCTTTCTCCTCATCTAATTCCCTCTCTTTCCCAACTCTGTCTTGGATTCTCTCTTTCCCCCTCTTTCTTTGCCTGTCAAGCCAACTCCTGTCAAGCCAACTCCTGTCAAGCCAACTCCTGTCAAGCCAACTCCTCTTTTTGTTAATTACATGACCAGTAGTTATTTCTCTCCCTCGCCACAGTCTCTCTCTCTCTCTCTCTCTCTCTCAGCTATTTCTGTCCCCTCAGTGCCCTGCCACCTCACGCAGCGTTGCCGGTGTGTTGCTAGGTCCCACGGTGGGAGAGAGAGGAGGAAGTGTTTATCAAGAGGAGAGGTGTAGGAGAGGGAGGGGGGAGACCAAAACCCACTTCCACAGCAAACGGCTGTTTGGATTTCCAGCGGGCGTTCTGATTGCTCTAGATTAGCTGGCCTCTTTCTGTGTGAGCGGCAGAGTGATTGGCTGTGGGGTAACGCTAGTTGGTGGTCTTGACCTGACCCACTTCTCCTGTTACAAATGCTGTCCTCTAGTTTATGTACTTATTTTACCAGTGTCTGTGATTACTGATAGCCCTGAAGTGCCAGAACAAGAACACTAATTGCCTAGCTCCTGCAACTTTAGTTAAACCATTTTAATTTCAACTGACTCCCTGAGAGTATAGTATTTATCTATGGTCGCAGTGAGGCACTGTGGTAATGTAGGCCGTTGGTCTTGACCTGAGTCGCGTTCCTAGTTTTACATAGACATTCCTCCTCCGTAAAACTCTACTATGCTGTACCTATTCTCACTGTCTATAACTACCTACAGGCTACTCCTGCATATCTCTAGTCTACTGTGCTTAGCCTACCACTGGATCTGATTACAGATGTCCCTGGCGACATACATGTAGCTGTACTTCTAATGGGAGTGACATAATGACATATCATGGAGTGCCTAGATCCAGGACATGGGGCCCCCTGCAAAACTATGTACATTTAAAAATGATAAACCATTTTAATTGTTACTCCTAAGCCTCCCTGATTTGAAGAGTATTTATCTGCCATGTCTATTTAACTCTGGATAGTATTTATCTGCCATCTGTTTAACTCTGGATAGTATTTATCTCCCATGTCTGTTTAACTCTGGATAGTATTTATCTGCCATCTCTGTTTAACTCTGGATAGTATTTATCTGCCATCTGTTTAACTCTGGATAGTATTTATCTGCCATCTCTGTTTAACTCTGGATAGTATTTATCTGCCATGTCTGTTTAACTCTGGATAGTATTCATCTGCCATGTCTGTTTAACTCTGGATAGTATTTATCTGCCATGTCTGTTTAACTCTGGATAGTATTTATCTGCCATGTCTGTTTAACTCTGGATAGTATTTATCTGCCATGTCTGTTTAACTCTGGATAGTATTTATCTGCCATGTCTGTTTAACTCTGGATTCTTACAACTGAGCTGCAGCTTGAGGCCCATAAAACCATAATCCATCTCCTTCTCCCTCTCTCCCTCCCTCCCTCCCCCCCTCCCTCCCTCCCTCCCTCCCTCCCTCCCTCCCTCAATTCAAAGGGCTTTATTGGCATGGGAAACGTATGTTAACGTTGCCAAAGCAAGTGGAATAGATAATAAACAAAAGTCAAATAAACAATAACAAATTAATAGTAACCTATTGACTCACAAAAGTCCCAAAGGAATAAAGACATTTCAAATGTCATATTATGTATATGTACAGTGTTGTAAGGATGTGCAAATAGTTAAAGTACAAAAGGGAAAATAAATAAACATAAATATGTGTTGTATTTACAATATTGTTTGTTCTTCACTGGTTGCCCTTTTCTTGTGGCAACAGGTCACAAATCTTGCTGCTGTGATGGCACACTGTGGTATTTCACATAATAGATATGGGAGTTTATCAAAATTGGGTTTGTTTTTCGAGTTCTTTGTGGTTCTGTGTAATCTGAGGGAAATATGAGTCTCTAATATGGTCATACATTTGGCAGGAGGTTAGGAAGTGCAGCTCTCTCTCTCTCTCTCTCTCTCTGTCTCTCTCGCTTTCTCTCTCTCTCTCTCTCTCTCTCTCTCTCTCTCTCTCTCTCTCTCTCTCTCTCTCTCTCTCTCTCTCTCTCTCTCTCTCTCTCTCTCTCGCTCTCTCTCTCTCTCTCTCTCTCTCTCTCTCTCTCTCTCTCTGTCTCTCTCGCTTTCTCTCTCTCTCTCTCTCTCTCTGTCTCTCTCTCTGTCTCTCTCGCTTTCTCTCTGTCTCTCTCTCTCTCTCTCTGTCTCTCTCTCTCTCTCCATCACACTCCCAAAGCCCCATAAGGGATGACAGCTTCTATAGAAGTCAAACAGCCACCCACTCCAAATCAATAGATCACCCTGTCTTCAACTTTACTGCTTTTATTCTTATTTATAGATGCATTCTGCTGAAACCTTTCTAAAAGGAACTCTCTCTCTGTGTGTGTGTGTGTGTGTGTGTGTGTGTGTGTGTGCGCGCGCATTCTATCCTGTTGATTTATTTATCTCTCTATGCAGTGAGGTGGATGGATGGCAGCAACGTGACAGTAAATGTCAGCATGTTTCGTCCATCAGTTTCAGCGCCAGCTAAAGTGGCTCACTTAACTCTGTTAATCAACACTGTGTAAGATGGAGTCATTCGCACTCGCCTTCACACACACACACACTAAGTGACCAATTCTAACTTTCCACTTAAGTCAACATTTCACTTAGTCATTGATGTGAATGGGAGCTGAAGTGAACATCCCAGTGGAAGCTAGGATGGGAGCTTAAGAGAAACCTCATCAGTGTGTTAAGTGACGAGATGTGCACATTTCAGAAGATGGCTATATCATATTGATGTGGTACCTGAGAAGTTAAACCAGACCTTACGAGATCTGATTATCTGTGCAACGCTCCTCTGTTTTAACCATGAAGGGAAAAGAGCAAAACTGACCTTAGATCAGTGGGTGTGTCCCAATAACATCTCCTTTCTCCTGAAGTGTACAGTCGTTCACTACTTCCTACAAATCTAAAAGTGTTGGATTGGTGGAGGCCTGGTCTAGTGGGCGTTTTCATCATATTTCTTTATTCCACTCATTTCCTTTTTAAATCAGTGAAGGGGAGTGAAGAAGTGGCACACTTTAGGATGAAGGACATATGATTGGGACGTAGCCAGTGACATCATCATCCTACTCCTCCTGCAACAGACTGGTTAGTGGTGTTGGGATGATGACAGGCTAGCTGCAGCACTGTCATAGAACTATCACCTATATACACATTACACCATTAATAATGTATCAGCCCCATGGTCTGCAGTAGGCAAATAGCTGTGAGGATTTTGATTTGTCTGTTCTAACAGCCCACAACCCTACATAGTCACCGGGGATGGCAGTGACCAGCTGGTCCTCTGTAGCTCAGCTGGTAGAGCACGGCGCTTGTAACGCCAAGGTAGTGGGTTCGATCCCCGGGACCACCCATACACAAAAATGTATGCACGCATGACTGTAAGTCGCTTTGGATAAAAGCGTCTGCTAAATGGCATATTATTATTATTATCTCAACCCAATTGGCTTTTTGGAGTGGAGTAAAGCAGAGCATATTTAGGACTGTAGCCAGCCATCAGCACCAGCTGCACTATCTGCAGTGGCTTCAGAAAGGATTCACACCCCTTTACTTTTTACACGTTTTGTTGTGTTACAGCCTGAATTTAAAATGGATTAAATTGAGATTTTGTTGTCACTGGCCTACACACAGAATACCCCATAATGTCGAAATATGTTTTTAGAAAGGTTTACAAATTTAATAAAAAAATGAAAAGCTGAAATGTCTTGCGTCAATAAGTATTCAACCCCTTTGTTATGGCAAGCCTAAATAAGTTCAGGAGTACAAATATGCTTAACAAGTCACATAAGTTGCATGGACTCACTCTGTGTGCAATAATGGTGTTTAACATGACTTTTGAATGACTACCACATTTCTGTACCCCACACATACAATTATCTGTAAGGTCCCTCAGTCGAGCAGTGAATTTCAAACACAGATTCAACCAAAAGGACCAGGGAGGTTTTCCAATGCATCGCAAATAAGAGCACCTATTGGTAGATGGGTAAAAATAAAAAAAGCAGACATTGAATATCTCTTTGAGCATGGTGAAGTTATTCATTACTCTTTGGATGATGTATCAATATACCCAGTCACTACAAAGATAAAGGCGTTCTTCCTAACTCAGTTGCCAGAGAGGAAGGAAACTGCTCAGGGATTTCACCATGAGGCCAATAGTGATTTTAAACCAGTTAGAGTTAAAGGGCTGTGATAGGAAAAAACTGAGGATGGATCAACAACATTGTATTTACTTCACAATACTAACCTAAATGACAGAGTGAAAAGAAGGAAGATTGTACAGAATAAAACAATTTCAAAACATGCATCCTGTTTGCAATAAGGCACTAAAGTAAAATTGAAAAGAATGTGGCAAATAAATTAACTTTTTATCCTGAATACAAAGCATTATGTTTGGGGCAAATCCAACACATCACTGAGTTACCGTTCTTCATATTTTCAAACATGGTGGTGGCTGCATCATGTTATGGGTATGCTTGTCATCATCAAGGACTAGGGAGTGTTTTTTTAGGATAAAAATAAACGGCAAAATCTTAGAGGAAAACCTGGTTCAGTCTGCTTTCCAACAGACACTGGGCGACAAATCCACCTTTCAGCAGGACAATAACCTAAAACGCAAGGCCTAGTTACAGTTTGGACTTAAATCAGATTGAAAATCTATGGCAAGACTTGAAATTGTTGTCTAGCAATGATCAACAACCAACTTGACAGAGTTAAAAAATAATAATATTATACAGTCCAGGTTTGCAAAGCTCTTAGAGACTTACCCAGAAATACTCACAGCTGTAATCGCTGCCAAAGGTGATTCTAACATGCATTGACTCAGGGCGTTGACTAATTATCTAAATATATTAGTGTTTTTTTATTTTGCATTCATTAAAATATATATGTATATACAGTACATTATCAAAAGTATGTGGACACCTGCTCGTCAAACATCTCATTCCAAAATCATGGGCATTAATATGGAGTTGGTCCCCCCTTTTACTGCTATAACGGCCTCTTCTGGGAAATCTTTCCACTAGATGTTGGAACATTGCTGAGGGGACATTAGTGAGGTCGGACACTGATGTTGGGCGATTAGGCCTGGCTCGCAGTCGGCGTTCCAATTCATCCCAAAGGTGTTCGATGGGGTTGAGGTCAAGGCTTTGTGCAGGCCAGGTCAAGTTCTTCCACACCGATCTCGACAAACGATTTCTGTATGGACCTCACTTTGTGCATGGGGGCATTGTCATGCTGAAACAGGAAAGGGCCTTCCCCAAACTGTTGCCACAAATTTGGAAGAACAGAATCGTCTAGAATGTCATTGTATGCTGTAGCGTTAAGACTGCCCTTCACTGGAACTAAGGGGCCTAGCCCGAACTATGAAAAACAGCTCCAGACTATTATTCCTCCTCCACCAAACTTTACAGTTGGCACTATGCATTGGGGCAGGTAGCATTCTCCTGGCATCTGCCAAACCCAGATTCATCCGTCGGACTGCCAGATGGTAAAGCATGATTCATCACTCCAGAGAACTCGTTCCCACTGCTCCAGAGTCCAATGGTGGCGAGCTTTACACCACTCCAGCCGACGCTTGGCATTGTGCATGGTGATCTTATGCTTGTGTGCAGCTTCTCGGCCATGGAAACCCATTTCATCAAGCTCCCGACAAACAGTTATTGTGCTGACGTTGCTTCCAGAGGCAGTTTGGAACTCAGTATTGAGTGTTGCAACCGAGGACAGACAATTTTTACGCGTTACAGCGCTTGGGGGTCCCGTTATGTGAGCTTCTATGGCCTACCACTTCGTGGCTGCGCCGTTGTGCTTCTAGACGTTTCCACTTCACAATACACCACTTACAGTTGACCAGGGCAGCTCTAGCAGGGCAGAAATGTGACAAACTGACTTGTTGGAAAGGTGGCATCCTATGACGGTGCCACGTTGAAAGTCACTGAGCTCTACATTAAGGCCATTCTACTGCCAATGTTTGTCTATGGAGAGTGCATGGCTGTGTGCTCGATTTTATAAACCTGTCAGCAACGGGTTTGGCTGAAATAGAATCCACTAATTTGAAGGGGTGTCCACATACTGCTGTATATATAGTGAATCCTTTTTTCATTTACATTGACAGTGTATTTTGTGTAGATAATTGACAAAACATAACAAATGACAATTCAATCAATTTTAATCCCACTTTGTAACACAACAACTTGTTGAAAAAGTCGAGGGGTGTGAATACGTCTGAGGGGGCTTCTGACATTATGCTTTTAGCGCTCCTCTCTTCCTCTCTGACTGCCCTCCCACTCTCCCTCCCTCTCTCCACTCTCTCCCTCCCCCTCTCCATCTCTCCCTCCGTCTCTCCCTCCCACTCTTCACCCCTCTCTCCCTCCCACTCTTCACCTCTCTCCCTCCCTCTCTCCCTCCCACTCTTCACCCCTCTCCCTCCGTCTCTCCCTCCCACTCTTCACCCCTCTCCCTCCGTCTCTCCCTCCCACTCTTCACCCCTCTCTCCTTCCGCTCTTCACCCCTCCCACTCTCCCTCCCTCTCGACCTCCCACTCTTCACCACTCTCCCTCCCTCTCTCCCTCCCACTCTTCACCCCTCCCTCTCTCTCCCTCCTCCTCTCCCTCCCTCTCTCCCTCCGTCTCTCCCTCCCACTCTTCACCCCTCTCCCTCCCTCTCTCCCTCCCCTACAGGCCTGAGAGAAGGAGCAAAACATGGAGGGAAAATGAGAGATGGAGTGACCAGAGGAGAGAGAGAGAGGATGCAAAAGTAAGGGAGAAAAGAGGGCTAGAAAAAGAGAGGGAATAAGAGGAGAGGAGAGGAGAGGGAGACGGAACCCATAGCAGCCACAATCTTCCTCTTTAGTTAACCCTTTGATGCGTACGATCACGTATTTGTGATCATTGTTGAGTGGTCCCTGCAGCGTTCGATCACAAATATGTGATTGGAACAGTAGCAACAGAACGTATGATGCAACAAACACGTTTAAACAGCATTGATGTCTGAAAAGCATCTAAACAATGTTTTGTACTGATGGGAAATAAAGGTCTTCACAACTTTATTCCTCATTTTGACCTTTTATTGTCAAAAATCCACGCAAACTTCATCATCCAAGCATCACACGGAAAACACATCCACAGCCAAACTCATTCCATAAACCAGTCTAAAACACAGGTTGCGCTGACAAAAAAACAAAACATAAATTATCGATCTAACAGCTAGACTTGTTTACAGTGTACCACATCTCAGGTGAGCACAAGGGAGAAAAGAAATGCGTGCCAGCTAAGCTAACAGCAGCTAAACTCTTTATGACGGCAGCCATGTTTGTTTATTTGAGAAGCGAAAACTCCCTAATCCCAGAATGCCATTCACTATTAGACGCAAATAAACAAAGTCAAAGATGGCTGCGCCCATTGCTTGAGAAATATGAACTTAGTTTGGCCACTGTACAGCATATTACAGTGTATACAAGAACCGGAGCACATGACTTGACAAGTCGTTTACAGTTTTTGACAAATCACAAAACAAATAAAATGTTATCACATCACAGATCATCACCCCAAATACAAGCCTACTACCTAGCCTAACTGTAGCGTGAAAGCTAAACAGGGTTGAAACCATTTTAGGGGGGTTTGTGTGGGGGGGGGGGGAATCATCTCATTTGTTGGGGGTTTTCAAGTCCATGGGGGGTAGCAATGGGGGAAGGTATCGTGGGGGGATATGTTGCAGGAAATATTACTATGATGGGGGATTTATCAATAAATAGGGGCAAACACAGGAGAAGCTTATGAGCTAAATAAAAATAAAACCCCTGGAAAAGGGGGGTCTGAGCTGGCAACCCTGAGGTTGGGAACTCTGAACTGGGAAGTCTCTGACTTCCGACTTCAGTGCGTTCATCAAGACAACTGGGAATTCTGTGGAGAAAAATGCGCTCCGACTGTGAAAAGTAATTTTGAACGGTCATCCAACTCGGAATTCCAACTCGGGAGCTCGGGCCTCTTTCTAGAGCTCCGACTCTCCGACCTGAAGATCACTGATGTCATGATTTGACCTCGTATAGTTCCCATTTGTCTTGAAAGCACCAGAAGTCAGTCGAGGGAATTATCCCTTCACCTCCTTTTGTTAGAACATCTTTAGTCTGACAGACGTTTACGTGACACCCAGAATCCATTGTTTAATGTAAACAAATATGTCGCCACACATAGCTGGCAAATAGCTTAGCATTAGCTCATCATAATCAGTACAACCTTCAAAAAAGTATTTTACACACATCATATGTGTCCATTACAATCTATGCAAGAATCGGAATGCATTATTTGTCACCAGTACTTGAAAACGTGAATAAAACAGTAAATACTTTATGCTCCATACATGCATATGGTTTGCTACAGTTGAAACAACAACACGATATACAGAAAATAAGGGACTTTGATAGGAACGCACACACACGTCCAAAGTGATTATTTGTAAGGAAAACAACCATGAAGGCAATGCAGACGCCAGATAATGCACCAGGGGGAAAAAGTTTGTGCAAGGCCTGTTCTGACTAGAGAAATGTCTGCATACTTGATCTGGGGAAACACTGGGGAAGAGCTTGGCCTCTCGTCGAAGAGAGACGTTTCTCCGGCTCAGTAATGCCTCAAACGTAAATTGTCTGCAACAGTGAAATGGGCTACTTCTATGTGAATTAATGAGGAGGCGGAACACACCTCAATTCAAACTGTTAGAAAATAAAACTTGATAGAAAATAATTTGAAATTGACAAGTTGAAACACCCATAGATAATTAGCAGGCAGCGTGCCTTGGTTTGAGGGCAGCGTGGGTTAACTCTCCTGTTGCGTAACATTCACATTTTGGAACAGTGAATGCATTCTGACATCACGCGCATAAAAAAACTAAACGCTGGGGCGACCGTTAGAGATATTTGGATCTCACGCGTGAAAAGGTTAAAGGGGAACTAACACGGTCAGCTACAAACCAAACTACCACTCTACACACCCTAACCACGGGACAACCACAACCACACCGCGACTAACCACAACCTTGTCCCCCTGAGCAGAATGGTTAAACACACTGGCTGTGTTGCGGTCTGTCCTGTGTTTTGCAAGACAGACCAGTAGTCTAATGGTTCAAATGGTCACGTAATGTTCATTCTACTGTGTGTAGCCTATGATTGGCTACATGATGCTACAGCCCTAACATTTGATTAGCCAGTAGGAGAAGATCCCCCACGGTGCTGCAGGGTCTCCACCTCAGCTCTGATCTGAAGGAGGAAGGGTTTAGAGTTCAAGTCGTCTCCAGCAGAACAGACTGCTGCTAATCAGCTGTTTATCCACTGACCATATGAATGAACACACACAGGATATGTATAATAACTAACAGTCTCTCTCTCACTCTCCTCTCTTCTCTCTCTCTCCTCTCTCTCTCTCCTCTCTCTCTCTTCTCTCTCCTCTCTCTCTCTTCTCTCTCCTCTCTCTCTCTCCTCTCTCTCTCTTCTCTCTCCTCTCTCTCTCTTCTCTCTCCTCTCTCTCTCTCCTCTCTTCTCTCTTCTCTCTCCTCTCTCCTCTCTTCTATCTCTCTCTTCTCTCTCTCTCCTCTCTCCTCTCTTCTCTCTCTCTCCTCTCTTCTCTCTCTCTCCTCTCTCTCTCTCTCTCTCTCTCCTCTCTTCTCTCTCTCTCTCTCTCTCTCTCTCTCTCTCTCTCTCTCTCTCTCTCTCTCTCTCTCTCTCTCTCTCTCTCTCTCTTTTAAGTTTATCTTTCCACACAATTGAAATGTTAATTAAAAAAATGTCATAGTTGTGACTTTAAGTTGACAGTATGGCTGAGTGATTTACGGTCCGGCCTGCTCCGCTCTGTTCCACTAGCATCCTGTATCTGCCTGGTTGGCTCTATCTGGCTAGCTGTATCTGCCTGGTTGGCTCTATCTGGCTAGCTGTATCTGCCTGGTTGGCTCTATCTGGCTAGCTGTATCTGCCTGGTTGGCTCTATCTGGCTAGCTGTATCTGCCTGGTTGGCTCTATCTGGCTAGCTGTATCTGCCTGGTTGGCTCTATATGGCTAGCTGTATCTGCCTGGTTGGCTCTATCTGGCTAGCTGTATCTGCCTGGTTGGCTCTATCTGGCTAGCTGTATCTGCCTGGTTGGCTCTATCTGGCTAGCTGTATCAGCCTGGTTGGCTCTATCTGGCTAGCTGTATCTGCCTGGTTGGCTCTGGCTGGCTAGCTGTATCTGCCTGGTTGGCTCTATCTGGCTAACTCTGTTCAAAGACCATCGTTTTTCTTCTTCCTCACACAGAACTTAGCAGGGGTTTTTCAGGGAAGTAACAGGGAAGTTGAGAGACGTCAGACCATGGTGGTTCATCAGCGTTGGAGAGGTGGGCCTAGGTTATGACAGGGATGATGCGAGAAAGGAGTGGGGTTGGAGAGGTGGAAAAGTAACACAGCAAGTACATTATGACTGACAGTAGAATGGGCCTCCTCCCTCCTCCTTCTTTCTGGTCTGTTCTGGTGAAGTTGAGGTGTCAGGGCAGGGTTTGGTGTAGAAGAGAGTGTGTGGGTCGTTGAAGTCCAGGACATGGTTATTATGACAGGGAGAGAGAAAGAGGTGTTTGACTGACAGACTAGGCTGTATGATCTATGGTATTCAGTGCCTTCAGAAAGTATTCATACCCCTTGACTTATTCAACATTTTATTGTTACACAGCCTGAATTCAACCATCTACACACAATACCCCATAATGACAAAGTGAAAACATGTTTTAAAACATTTTAGAACATTTTATAGAAAATTAAATAGAGAAATATCTAATTTACATAAGTATTCACACCCCTGGGTCAATACTTTGCAGAAGCACCTTTGGCAGCGATTACAGCTGTAAGTCTTTCTGGGTAAGTCTCTAAGAGCTTTCCACACCTGGATTGTACAACATTTGCCCATTTTATTATTTTCTAAATTCTTCAAGCTCTGTCGAATTGGTTGTTGATCATTGCTAGACAACCATTTTCAGGTCTTGCCATAGATTTTCAACTAGATTTAAGTCAAAACTGTGACTCGGCCACTCAGGGACAGTCTTCTTGGTAAGCGACTCCAGTGTAGATGTGGCCTTGTGTTTTAGGATATTGTCCTCCTGAAAGGTTCATTCATATCCAGATATCTGGTGGAAAGCAGACTGAACCAGGTTTTCCTCTAGGATTATACCTGTGCTTAGCGCCATTTCATTTATTTTTTATGCTGGAAAACTCCACAGTCCTTAACGATTGCAAGCATTCCCATAACATGATGCAGCCACCACTATGCTTGAAAATATGGAGAGTGGTACTCCGTAATATGTTGTAATGTTTGGGGCAAATCCAAAACCCTTTGTATTCAGAACAAAAAGTAAATTGCTTTGCCACATTTTTTGCAGTATTACTTTAGTGTCTTGTTGCAAACATGATGCATGTTTTGGAATATTTTTATTCTGTACAATCTTCCTTCTTTTCACTCTGTCATTTAGGTTAGTATTGTGGAGTAACTACAATGTTGTTGATCCATCTTCATCTTGTTGATTCTCCTATCACAGCCATTAAACTCTGTAACTGTTTTAATGTCACCATTGGCCTCATGGTGAAATCCCTGAGCAGTTTCCTTCCTCTCCAATAACTGAGTTAGGAAGTACGCCTGTATCTTTGTAGTGACTGGGTGTATTGATACCACCCAAAGTGTAATTAATAACCACCATTCTCAAAGGGATATTCAATGTCTGTTTTTTAAATGTTTTACCCATCTACCAATAGGTTCCCTTCTTTGCGATGCATTGGAAAACCTCCCTGGTCTTTGTGGTTGAATCTGTCTTTGAAATTCACTGCTCGTCTGATGGACCTTACAGATAATTGTACACTGCATTCGGAAAGTATTCAGACCCCTTCCCTTTTTCAAAATGTTCTTACGTTACAGCCTTATTCTAAAATGGATTACATTATTTTTTTCCATCATCAATCTAAACACAATACCCCATAACGACAAAGAGCGAAAATAGTTTTTTTGAAATGTTTGCAAATGTATTAAAAATAAAAAACACACCTTTTTTACATAAGTATTCAGACTCTTTGCTATGAGACTCGAAATTGAGCTCGGGTGCATCCTGTTTCCATTGATCATCCTTGAGATTTCTACAACTTCATTGGAGTCCACCTGTGGTAAATTCAATTGATTGGACATGATTTGGAAAGGCACACACTTGTTTATATAAGGTCCCACAGTTGACAGTGCATGTCAGAGCAAAAACCAAGCCATGAGGTTGAAGGAATTGTCCGTAGAGCTCCGAGACAGGATTGTGTCGAGGCACAGATCTGGGGAAGGGTACCAAAAAATTGGCACAACATTGAAGGTCCCCAAGAACTCAGTGGCCTCCATCATTCTTACATGGAAGAAGTTTGGAACCATCAAGACTCTTCCTAGAGCTGGCTGCCCGGCCAAACTGAGCAATTGCGGGAGAAGGGCCTTGTCCAGGGAGGTGACCAAGAACACAATGGTCACTCTGACAGAGCTCCAGAGTTCCTCTGTGGAGATGGGAGAACCTTCCAGAAGGACAATATTCTCTGCAGCACTCTACCAATCAGGCCTTTATGGTAGAGTGGCCAGACGGAAGCCACTCCTCAGTAAAAGGCACATGACAGCGCGCTTGGAATATGCCAAAAGGCACCTACAGGACTCTCAGACCATGAGAAACAAGATTCTCTGGTCTGATGAAACCAAGATTGAACTCTTTGGCCTGAATGCCAAGCGTCACGTCTGGAGGAAACCTGGCACCATCCCTACAGTGAAGCATGGTGGTGGCAGCATCATGCTGTGGGGATGTTTTTCAGCGGCAGGGACTGGGAGACTAGTCAGGATCGAGGGAAAGATGAACGGAGCAAAGTACAGAGAGATCCTTGATGAAAACCTGCTCCAGAGCACTCAGGATCTCAGACTGGGGCGAATGACCCTAAGCACACGGCCAAGACAACGCAGGAGTGGCTTTGGGATAAGTCTCTGAATGTCCTTGTGTGGCCTAGCCAGAGCCCGGACTTGAACCCGATCGAACATCTCTGGAGAGACCTGAAAATAGCTGTGCAGCGACGCTCCCCAACCAACCTGACAGAGCTTGAGAGGATCTGGAGAGAAGAATGGAAGAAACTCCCCAAATACAGGTGTGCCAAGCTTGTAGCGTCATACCCAAGAAGACTCAAGGCTGTAATCGCTGCCAAAGGTGCTTCATCAAAGTACTGAGTAAAAGGTCTGAATACTTATGTTAATGTCTTATTTCAACTTTTTATTTTTTATACATTTGCAAATATTTCTAAAAACCTGTTTTTGCTTCGTCATTATGCGGTATTGTGTGTAGATTGATGATGGGGGGGGGGGGACTATTTAATCAATTTTAGAATAAGGCTGTAACGTACCAAAATGTTGAAAAAGTCAAGGGGTCTGAATACCTTCCGAATGCGCTGTATGTAGTGCACAGGAAAAGTGCACTATACAGGATGCCATTTGGAATGCAACCTACTGTATATCAACTCACGGGAATAGTCTGTTGTTGAAGAGAGGAATTGAGAGGTAGATAGATCCTGTTTTAACCTGTTGTTGAAGAGAGGAATTGAGAGGTAGATAGATCCTGTTTTAACCTGTTGTTGAAGAGAGGAATTGAGAGGTAGATAGATCCTGTTTTAACCTGTTGTTGAAGAGAGGAATTGAGAGGTAGATAGATCCTGTTTTAACCTGTTGTTGAAGAGAGGAATTGAGAGGTAGATAGATCCTGTTTTAACCTGTTGTTGAAGAGAGGAATTGAGAGGTAGATAGATCCTGTTTTAACCTGTTGTTGAAGAGAGGAATTGAGAGGTAGATAGATCCTGTTTTAACCTGTTGTTGAAGAGAGGAATTGAGAGGTAGATAGATCCTGTTTTAACCTGTTGTTGAAGAGAGGAATTGAGAGGTAGATAGATCCTGTTTTAACCTGCTGCACAATGACTGTCAATCCCAGTGGTGGTTGTCATCTGTAACTGTATGTTAAATATTGCAGGGAATAGACACTACAGTCATACTTAATAATACTACAGGGAATAGACACTACAGTCATACTTAATAATACTACAGGGAATTGATACAGTCCTACTGTCACTAATCAGTCACTAAGTTATTACTACAGAGAATATAGTGATTCAGATAACTTTAACCTCTTAAGGATCTGACCCTTTTTTTAAATTTTCGCCTAAAATGACATACACAAATCTAACTGCCTGTAGCTCAGGACCTGAAGCAAGGATATGCATACTCTTGATACCATTTGAAAGGAAACACTTTGAAGTTTGTGGAAATGTGAAATTAATGTAGGAGAATATAACACATTAGATCTGGTTAAAGAAAATACAAATGATATGGTAATACAAAATGTAAGTTTACACACTCCCAGGAATGTCATACTTGATGGATCATTAGCTTATACACTAACTTTCACATGTCTAGATGGCGGGCGGGGTGGGTGTGGAGCCAGAGACAGCAGGGGTTCAAACTGTAGAACCCAGTTCCTACATTTGAATATAAAAATGGATTTTATCAAACAAAACTATGCTACATTTTATCTCTGGGACACTTAGGATGACAAATCAGAGCAAGATTACTGAATGTAAGAACATTATTTACCTTCAGAGGTGAATGTATCAAACTATTTGCCGTGATACGTTTTTTGTTGTTGTGCACTCTCCTCAAACAATAGCATGGTATTTTTCACTGTAATAGCTACTGTAAATTGGACAGTGCAGTTAGTTTAACAAGAATTTAAGCTTTCTGCCCATATAAGACATGTCTATGTCCTGGAAAGTTTGCTGTTACTTACAACAGTCATGCTAATCACATTAGCGCATGTTAGCTCAACCGTCCCATATACAGGACACCAATCCCGTAGAGGTTAAAGAGCAACTACCCCATAAAAACAAACTTCTCATTAGAAAACAGCCTATGTGGCATCGATATGAGTCAAACATTTATTCTGTCAAAATTGACTACAAAGTGTAAATAGAATAATTTTGGTCATAAAGTCAGTCTTGTCCAAAAAATAGTTTTGTATCTGAGTATGTCACAATGTAAATGAAGGTTAAGTTTATTTCAACCCTTCCCCCACAGCTGGCAGCACACAAGCAATCGTCAATTCTGAGTGCAGCTGCCCGAAACCCGATCGTAATGCCCGTGGTAAATGTGGTTGGACTTTGGATATCCCTATGGGGCTAGTTGGGGACCGTCGGTAAATGACACGATGTACGTGGGACAATATGTTAAAGTTCCAACAGCTCCCAATTTCAATGACTCAAACCAACTAGAAATGAATATACAAATATTGAAAGGATGTAGCCCTTTACACACGTATCCTGTTTACAGGTTGAAAAGGGCAGATTTGGGCACTGATAAGCGCCTGAATTGGAACGCAGTGGCTGGACAGTAACATGCTATAAATGGCGTCAGAGCTCTGGCTTCACAGTGTTTGTCACGCCCTGGCTCTGGGGACTCTTAAATGTTGAGTCAGGGTGTGTTTGTTCTATGTTGTGTTTTCTATGTTTAGATTCTAGATCGTGTGATCTATGTTGGCCAGGGTGGTTCCCAATCAGAGGCAGCTGTAGCTCGTTGTCTCTGATTGGGGACCATACTTAGGCAGCCTTTTGACACCTGTTAGTTGTGGGATCTTGTTCTGTATAGGTTTGTGTTGGTGAACCTTTAGACGTCACGTATCGGTTTTGTTGTTGGTTTCAAGTACTCATTAAAAGATGTACGCCTATCACGCTGCGCCTTGGTCCGCTTCCTGTAACGAACGTGACAGTGTTGTATGGGTTTTGACTGACAGCCGTTCTGAACTTGAGCACCTTGCGCGACGACAAGGTGTCCCCATCACTCCCGCTAATTGGGCAACTTTTGCAAATGTTTTGTTGTCTGAGTGAGGGAAATGCTGTAAATTTAAGAGGACTCAATGTATTTTTTTAAGATGAGACGTTGAGGATTATAATAAATACCGCTTTGATGTCGTACAGGCAAGCCAAACACCCGTGAGTCCAAATGTGCACTTCACATTTCCATATCATAAAACTCATGTCATATGCAGTGTCAGCATTTATGATCACTATGTTTGTCTGTTGTAAAGGAAATTCGCAGGAGGACATGACTCCTTTCTATGGCACCAAATGTACAATCTGTTTCTCTGAATTGCCTTGTGAAAGCCTGTAAGATCATATTTTATAACTTATCTAGTCATGTTGGCAATAGAACAAGCTTTCAAATGATGCCCACCTGACCCAGATTGCGATTTATAATGGAACGTTTTTGGATTGCTCAAACAACAACAGTAATTGTGTGACAGCGGGGATGTTGTGTTCCAAACCAAAAAAAAACACAAGTGTGCTTTCTCTAGTTCCTCAACGGCACAGCTAGGAGAGATAAAAAAAAAGCATCTCATCGTTGAAGATTCTTCTTTGAGTCTTAAAGTGCATTGAAATAACTTAGGACACACTTTGGAGAGGTGTGTGGTCACATGGAGACACCAGCTAGTCCTCTCACTCAAACCCTTGTCATTGTTTTGTTTTATGTTCCACCCTACTCCACATTTTCCAGGGATATTCTTATCATGTCACTGACTGTATCAACCGTATTTTCTGATTTCGTTATGAACAAATGCTGTGAAAAGTACAGTAAAAAAAACAGGTGCCAGTCATTTTGACCCCTATCAAAAAAAGTATATATATATTTAAAAAAAAGATAAGTGTTACTTATTTAACAACATTTATTTCTCTGACCAATTGTACTAGTATAAAATAATATATTTTCCCAAAACATTTTTGTTAGCAAACAAATAGAGCTTAGTATTTGTATTATTTATTTTATAGAGTCTTTTTTACTCATCTTTATCAAGGTGCCAATCATTTTTCATCTGATAATGAACAGCCATGTGTTAACTGATAAGCGTTGAGTTATCTTAGGCAATCAGTTGGTTTGAAATGAACTGAAGAACCCCGTCTTAAATGATTATTCTCACAAGAGTTGAAGGTTTTGTGAATACAAGTCCTAGCAGGTCTTGTGTAGATAGGTATATGCTAGTTTCTGTCAGAGACATTCAGTATTTCTGCATTAATGTTATCTGTAGTAACGGCACTGTGAGGGAAGGTGCTTATTTAACAACAGCCGTCTGGATCGCATGTCGTGTGTCAGTCTACTTGTTTCTTCTAACTTCAGAGTTATTATAGCCTCTCTGACATTGAGGCCTAACCCAACATCTAACCCTTTTTCTCTCTCTCTCTCTCTCTCTCTCTCTCTCTCTCTCTCTCTCTCTCTCTCTCTCTCTCTCTCTCTCTCTCTCTCTCTCTCTCTCTCTCTCTCTCTCTCTCTCTCTCTCTCTCTCTCTCTCTCTCTCTCTCTCTCTCTGTCTCTCTGTCTCTCTCTCTCTGTCTCTCTCTTTCTCTCCTCTTCCTCTCTCTTTCTTTCTCTCTCTCGCTCTCTCTCTCCTTTTCCTCTCTTTCTTTCTCTCTCTCCCTTCTCTCCTCTTCCTCTCTCTCTCTCTCTCTCTCTGTCTCTGTCTCTGTCTCTCTCTTTCTCTCCCTCTCCTTTCTCTCCTCTCTCCTCTCCCCTACTGCCCTTCTCTCTCTTCTCTGCAGAGTTCACCAGAGACCGAAGCAGCATGCAGACCTGAGGAGCACCAACACTCCCTCCATTCTCCCTTTCTCTCTCCCTCCTCCAGTCCTCCCAGCCACCCATGCTCCTCTCCTCTCCCTGGGCATAATGCTCCATCTCTACTGCTGAGCTCCCCCTAACCCCCTAACCCCCTAACCCCCTAACCTCCTAACCCCCTAACCCCCTAACCCCCTAACCTCCTAACCCCCTAACCCCCTAACCCACCATGACCAGTCTGAAGCGGTCTCAGACGGAGCGTTCGGTGGGCGGCTCGGTCCCTGCTTCTGATGAATTCTACACCCGTCGCCTGCGCCTCCCCAACGGTGGCGCCCCCCCACCCCGCTCCGAGAGCGCCCACCTCACCTCCTCTTCCTCGTCCGGCTCCTCTTCCTCCTCCACCCCGGGGGTTCCCAAGATGGGGGTAAGGGCCCGCGTGGCAGACTGGCCCCCCAAAAGGGATGGAACGGGTGGGGTGTGGCACATCACGGTAGATACGGACTCCCCGAGTTCTACCATGTCATCTTCAGGTGGCGGAGAACGTGGCTCGGGCGGAGAACCCGGCTCGGGCGGAGAACCCGGCTCGGGCGGAGAACGCAGCTCGGGTGTAGAACGCGGGTCCGGCGGCGAAAGAGAACGAGAGCGGAGCTCGGGATCGGGTTCAGGCTCGGCGCCCACTGCCCATAGCAACCTGTCGGCTAAACTGGGCCACCTGATCAGCCCTCAGGACTCTTCGATGCTCCGGAACATCCACAACACCCTGAAGAGCAAGATGCACCACGGCAAACACCACAGCAAAGACAACCGCTACCTGTCACCGGACGGCTACCAGGGCTCGCCACGTAAAGGCATGAGGCGTATCCGCCAGCGCTCCAACAGTGACATCACTATCTCTGAGCTGGAGGGTGACGGGGGCGAGGGCTGGTCCTTCTCTGGCTGGACCCCCATGCACCGCGAGTACGGCAGCACCTCCTCCATAGACAAACACGCAGGCTCAGGGGAGAGCTTCTTCGATATGCTCAAGGTTTGTGTTTTAATTGATTGATTTAGTGGTATACCTATCGGATGGATATCAGTTATTGATGATGCGCTGTCCATATAGCTATTTATATTAATCATGAAACCACATTTTATGTATGTTTCTGCATATGTGCCAAGATGTTCAAATAAACCTAATCTTCCTAAACCACATTTTTACTTGTTGTATATATGTATTGTTGTACTCCTGTGGCTGAGGCAACTCTATAATGTATTTTAAATATGTCAAATAAATCCATTAATTCCAGGGCTATACGTCCCAGGAGGCTCCAGACCAGCGCAGCCCGGCACCGGACAGACTCAGGGAGCTGCTGACGGTCGCCCCGCACAAACAGGCTGCCCTGGATCTGCCTGATGGACCCCTGGGCACTGCCAGAGGTAGCCCGGCCAGTCGCCTAAAAGAAAGGGAGAAACACCTCAAGAGGAGGTCCAAGGTATTGAACACGAACTGCACGGTTTACTACCTCCGCATTGGTTGATTGTATTTACAGTGAGGGAAAAAAGTATTTGATCCCCTTCTGATTTTGTAAGTTTGCCCACTGACAAAGAAATTATCAGTCTATAATTTTAATGCTAGGTTTATTTGAACAGTGAGTGACAGAATAACAACAAAAAAATCCAGAAAAACGCATGTACAATTTTTTATAAATTGATTTGCATTTTAATGAGGGAAATAAGTATTTGACCCCCTCTCAATCAGAAAGATTTCTGGCTCCCAGGTGTCTTTTATACAGGTAACGAGCTGAGATTAGGAGCACACTCTTAAAGGGAGTGCTCCTAATCTCAGTTTGTTACCTGTATAAAAGACACCTGTCCACAGAAGCAATCAATCAATCAGATTCCAAACTCTCCACTATGGCCAAGACCAAAGAGCTCTCCAAGGATGTCAGGCACAAGATTGTAGACCTACACAAGGCTGGAATGGGCTACAAGACCATCCAAGCAGCTTGGTGAGAAGGTGACAACAGTTGGTGCGATTATTCGCAAATGGAAGAAACACAAAATAACTGTCAATCTCCCTCGGCCTTGGGCTCCATGCAAGATCTCACCTTGTGGAGTTGCAATGATCATGAGAATGGTGAGGAATCAGCCCAGAACTACACGGGAGGATCTTGTCAATGATCTCAAGGCAGCTGGGACCGTAGTCACCAAGAAAACAATTGGTAACACACTACGCCGTGAAGGACTGAAATCCTGCAGCACCCGCAAGGTCCCCCTGCTCAAGAAAGCACATATACATGCCCGTCTGAAGTTTGCCAACGAACATCTAAATGATTCAGAGGAGAACTGGGTGAAAGTGTTGTGGTCAGATGAGACCAAAATCGAGCTCTTTGGCATCAACTCAACTTGCCGTGTTTGGAGGAGGAGGAATGCTGCCTATGACCCCAAGAACACCATCCCCACCGTCAAACATGGAGGTGGAAACATTATGCTTTGGGGGTGTTTTTCTGCTAAGGGGACAGGACAACTTCACCGCATCAAAGGGATGATGGACAGGGCCATGTACCGTCAAATCTTGGGTGAGAACCTCCTTCCTTCAGCCAGGGCATTGAAAATGGGTTGTGGATGGGTATTCCAGCATGACAATGACCCAAACCACACGGCCAAGGCAACAAAGGAGTGGCTCAAGAAGAAGCACATTAAGGTCCTGGAGTGGCCTAGCCAGTTTCCAGACCTTAATCCCATAGAAAATCTGTGGAGGGAGCTGAAGGTTCAAGTTGCCAAACGTCAGCCTCGAAACCTTAATGACTTGGAGAAGATCTGCAAAGAGGAGTGGGACAACATCCCTCCTGAGATGTGTGCAAACCTGGTGGCCAACAACAAGAAACGTCTGACCTCTGTGATTGCCAACAAGGGTTTTGCTACCAAGTACTAAGTCATGTTTTGCAGAGGGGTCAAATAATTATTTCCCTCAATAAAATGCAAATCAATTTATAAAATCTTTGACATGCGTTTTTCTGGATTTTGTTGTTGTTATTCTGTTTCTCACTGTTCAAATAAACCTACCATTAAAATTATAGACTGATAATTTCTTTGTCAGTGGGCAAACGTACAAAATAAGCAGGGGATCAAATACTTTTTTCTCTCACTGTATCTTGTCTGTAATGGTCTATGCTTGATGTGTTTCTGTTTAAATATCACATTTTATCAATCTTATCAAAATGTTTTACCCATACATTATTTGTTAATATGTTTAAATGTATGCACAGAGAAACAAACAACATTTCCCATGGGGATAATAAAGTCAATGTCTTATCTTATTCCAGTCGGAGACGGGCGGGGAGTCCATCTTCCGGAAGCTCCGTAGCGTCAAGGCCGAAGGCGACTCGTCCCGTGCCGGATCGGACGTAGAAGACGGGGGGCGGGAGGACGGTAGCAGCCCCAAATCCTGGACCTGTCAGAAGGGCTTCGCCCACTTTGACGTGCAGAGTATTGTCTTTGACCTCAACGAGGCCATCCAGGGACGACAGTCCGGTGGGAAACGCAAGAACACCACCACGGGAGCTTCTGCCGCCGCCGCCGCCTCGGCCTCTGCCACTTCCTCCCTCTCGTCCAATCAGAGCGGAGTATACGGTGGGGGCGGGTCTCCGTCCGGGTCGCAGGAGGAGCTAAGTGGGAAGGAGGGGTGTCCGGGTACAGGAGGGGGACAAGGAGGGGGACACACCACTAACCCTGCCCTGGATCCTGGGGATGACAAGAGCAATGAGCTGGTGTTGAACTGTCCCTGTTTCAGGAATGAACTGGGAGGAGAGGGAGAGAGGAATATCAGCCCTTCTAAACAGGTAGGACGAGGATACGATAAATACACTGGCATGGACACACACACAGGCAATACGAATGCAAGCAAGCATGCAGGTACACACAAACACCCACACAATATACACACACACAATATACACACACACAATATACACACACTCACACATCAGGTAATGGAATTTGTTATCTGGATAACTCTGATACGATCACCATCGTTGATATTGGACAAAGACATAACTTTACTAGACCATTACATTTACATTTACATCATTTAGCAGACGCTCTTATCCAGAGCGACTTACAAATTGGACCATAAATCTAAGCATTAACTCAACTCTTTCACCAATACCTCCTACCCCACTATTTCAATTTTCAAAGAGCACACCACTATAGGCATCTATTACCAAAGAAGCGTTCGTCCTCTGTTTCCCCACTACCTCCATATTAACATTGCTCCTAGTTCCCCTACAACAAGGCAGTGTAGTTACTTAATTTGAAGGACACTGTAACCACTTGCAGTGTAAGGGCCCGGGGCTGGGTGTCTACTAAGCTAACATATGGAATTGTTTTAAGATGGTCATACCAAGGATAATTTAGCTATTTGATTTTGAATTGTAGGACCCCTGTAGGTATAAAAAAACAAATATTTAAAATCAATTTTGATGAAACATTGAATTTACTTAGTTATATTAGTTTGTAGCCCAAACTGTTCAGACACTACAGACATTTTAGTGAGAAGACCGATTTTCCGGATGTCTTCTGGTCGACGCAGCCCATGCCAAAACAACGATATCTCTAGCTTAAACAGACCGATTTTCCGGATGTCTCCTTGTCGACGCAGCCCATGCCAAAACAACGATATCTCTAGCTTGAACAGACCGGTTTTCCGGGATGTCTCCTGGTCGACGCAGCCCATGCCAAAACAACGATATCTCTAGCTTAAACAGACCGATTTTCCGGATGTCTCCTTGTCGACGCAGCCCATGCCAAAACAACGATATCTCTAGCTTAAACAGACCGATTTTCCGGATGTCTCCTTGTCGACGCAGCCCATGCCAAAACAACGATATCTCTAGCTTGAACAGACCGGTTTTCCGGGATGTCTCCTGGTCGACGCAGCCCATGCCAAAACAACGATATCTCTAGCTTAAACAGACCGGTTTTTGATGGGAATGTATTTATTATGTGGACATCAACTTTAGGGGGAAATGACTTCATAACACATTTTGAAGCCATGCATAATGCATTCATAAGCAGTATATAAGCATGCATGCTCATGTCAACTCAAATAAAATGTTACCCCTTTTTAACCTTACCGCAGTACTAACGTTGTTCCTCTTCCTCCTCTCAGCAGGGTAGTATAGGCAGCGGAGGGGGCTCGGAGGAGGGGCCCCTGGAGACCGCTCTCCCCCACTTCACCAACGCCGGGGTGTCCGTGCTGGAGGCCCCTAAAGACGGCCAGGGACAACACGCCGAAAGGGCCAAACGATCTGTAGAACACTGCGACCTGGGGGCTTATTACTACAGGAAATACTTCTATCTGAGAGGTGAGAGGGAGGGAGAGACCTGGGGCTTATTACTACAGGAAATACTTCTATCTGAGAGGTGAGAGGAAGGGAGAGACCTGGGGCTTATTACTACAGGAAATACTTCTATCTGAGAGGTGAGAGGGAGGGAGAGACCTGGGGCTTATTACTACAGGAAATACTTCTATCTGAGAGGTGAGAGGGAGGGAGAGACCTGGGGCTTACTACTACAGGAAATACTTCTGAGAGGTGAGAGGAAGGGAGAGACCTGGGGCTTACTACTACAGGAAATACTTCTATCTGAGAGGTGAGAGGGAGGGAGAGACCTGGGGCTTACTGCTACAGGAAATACTTATATCTGAGAGGTGAGAGGGAGGGAGAGACCTGGGGGCTTACTGCTACAGGAAATACTTCTATCTGAGAGGTGAGAGGAAGGGAGAGACCTGGGGCTTACTGCTACAGGAAATACTTCTATCTGAGAGGTGAGAGGGAGGGAGAGACCTGGGGGCTTACTGCTACAGGAAATACTTCTATCTGAGAGGTGAGAGGAAGGGAGAGACCTGGGGCTTACTGCTACAGGAAATACTTCTGAGAGGTGAGAGGAAGGGAGAGACCTGGGGCTTATTACTACAGGAAATACTTCTATCTGAGATGTTGATTTATTCATTTCTTAAGGAGACTGGATAGTTGATCTTCTTTGGAAATATAAGATTGTCTGAAAATAGAATCTCAAAGCAGGTAGATTTACATCAGGTTGTAGATTTACATCAGGTTGTAGATTTACATCAGGTTGTAGATTTACATCAGGTTGTAGATTTACATCAGGTTGTAGATTTACATCAGGTTGTAGATTTACTGCAACTTCAGTGTGTGCTACTTCTCTTATATTGCAAATAAACCTCTCTCGCTCCCTCTCCCTCGGTCCCCCTCTCCCTTGGTCCCCCTCTCCCTCGGTCCCCCTCTCCCTCGCTCCCCCTCTCCCTCGGTCCCCCTCTCCCTCGCTCCCCCTCTCCCTCGGTCCCCCTCTCCCTCGCTCCCCCTCTCCCTCGGTCCCCCTCTCCCTCGCTCCGTCTCTCCCTCGCTCCGTCTCTCCCCCTCTCCCTCGGTCCCCCTCTCCCTCGGTCCCCCTCTCCCTCGCTCCGTCTCTCCCTCGCTCCCCCTCTCCCTCGCTCCCCCTCTCCCTCGCTCCGTCTCTCCCTCGCTCCCCCTCTCCCTCGCTCCCCCTCTCCCCCTCTCCCTCGCTCCCCCTCTCCTCGCTCCCCCTCTCCTCGCTCCCCCTCTCCCTCGCTCCCCCTCTCCCCCTCTCTCTCGCTCCCCCTCTCCCTCGCTCCCCCTCTCCCTCGCTCCCCCTCTCCCTCGGTCCCCCTCTCCCTCGCTCCCCCTCGCTCCGTCTCTCCCTCGCTCCCCTCTCCCTCTCCCTCGGTCCCCCTCTCCCTCGCTCCCCCTCTCCCCCTCTCCCTCTCCCTCGGTCCCCCTCTCCCTCGGTCCCCCTCTCCCTCGGTCCCCCTCTCCCTCGGTCCCCCTCTCCCTCGGTCCCCCTCTCCCTCGCTCCCCCTCTCCCTCGGTCCCCCTCTCCCTCGCTCCCCCTCTCTCTCGCTCCCCCTCTCCCTCGCTCCCCCTCTCTCCCCCTCCCCTCGCTCCCCCTCTCTCTCGCTCCCCCTCTCTCTCGCTCCCCCCTCTCTCGCTCCCCCTCTCTCCTCGCTCCCCCTCTCCCTCGCTCCCCCTCTCCCTCGCTCCGTCTCTCCCTCGCTCCGTCTCTCCCTCGCTCCGTCTCTCCCTCGCTCCGTCTCTCCCTCGCTCCGTCTCTCCCTCGCTCCCCCTCTCCTGCGGTCCCCCTCTCTCGCTCCCCCCCTCTCTCCCTCTCTTGCTCCCCCCCCTCTCCCTCTTTCCCTCTCTCTCTTTCTCTCTCCCCCCCTCCTCCCTCTCTCCCGTCCCTCTCTCTCGTCCAGAGCATTGGAACTACCTGGGTGTAGATGAGACTCTGGGTCCAGTAGCAGTGAGTCTGAGGAGAGAGAAGCTGGAGGAACACAAGGAGCATGGACAACAGTACAACTACAGGGTCATCTTCAGAACCAGCGAGGTAACAAGACAGTACATAACGAAACCCCTCACTTTCTTACCCGTCTCCCTCCAGTCTACCCCTGTCCTTTCTCCCTTGTCTTGTTCATATTATTTTTGCTAGTGAATAACCAGTCTTTCATAGTGTATTCTCTCCTCTCCTCCTCTTCATTTCCCACAACTCATTCATCTCAACTTCTCAAGTCAATCAGCTTCAACTACCTCTTCAGTTCCTAAGACCCTGGTTTACTACAGCTAACAATGTCATCCATCCCCATCACCCGCTCTCTACCTCCCTCCCTCAC
Source organism: Coregonus clupeaformis (assembly GCF_020615455.1). Taxonomy (NCBI): domain Eukaryota; kingdom Metazoa; phylum Chordata; class Actinopteri; order Salmoniformes; family Salmonidae; genus Coregonus; species Coregonus clupeaformis. The sequence goes on along the minus strand of NC_059224.1, from coordinate 2,831,177 downwards.
TCCTCTTCCTGAGAGCCTGCAGTATTGCAACCAGTAATGTTATCATCCATCCCCATCACCCGCTCTCTACCTCCCTCCCTCACTCCTCTTCCTGAGAGCCTGCAGTATTGCAACCAGTAATGTTATCATCCATCCCCATCACCCGCTCTCTACCTCCCTCCCTCACTCCTCTTCCTGAGAGCCTGCAGTATTGTAACCAGTAATGTTATCATCCATCCTCTCACTCCTTCCCTCACGGTTACAGTTATAGAACACAGTTACAGGTATAGAACCTGTTTACAGTTATAGAACACAGTTACAGGTATATAACCTGTTTACAGTTATAGAACACAGTTACAGGTATATAACCTGTTTACAGTTATAGAACACAGTTACAGGTATATAACCTGTTATAGAACACAGTTACAGGTATAGAACCTGTTTACAGTTATAGAACACAGTTACAGGTATATAACCTGTTTACAGTTATAGAACACAGTTACAGGTATATAACCTGTTTACAGTTATAGAACACAGTTACAGGTATATAACCTGTTTACAGTTATAGAACACAGTTACAGGTATATAACCTGTTTACAGTTATAGAACACAGTTACAGGTATATAACCTGTTTACAGTTATAGAACACAGTTACAGGTATATAACCTGTTTACAGTTATAGAACACAGTTACAGGTATATAACCTGTTTACAGTTATAGAACACAGTTACAGGTATATAACCTGTTTACAGTTATAGAACACAGTTACAGGTATATAACCTGTTTACATTTATAGAACACAGTTACAGGTATAGAACCTGTTTACAGTTATAGAACACAGTTACAGGTATATAACCTGTTTACAGTTATAGAACACAGTTACAGGTATATAACCTGTTTACAGTTATAGAACACAGTTACAGGTATATAACCTGTTTACAGTTATAGAACACAGTTACAGGTATATAACCTGTTTACAGTTATAGAACACAGTTACAGGTATATAACCTGTTTACAGTTATAGAACACAGTTACAGGTATATATTATTATTATTATTATTATTATTATTATTATTATTATTACAGTTGTAGAACCTGTTTACAGTTATAGAACACAGTTAGTTGTAGAACCTGTTTACAGTTATAGAACACAGTTACAGGTATATAACCTGTTTACAGTTATAGAACACAGTTACAGGTATAGAACCTGTTTACAGTTATAGAACACAGTTACAGGTATATAACCTGTTTACAGTTATAGAACACTGTCACAGTTGTAGAACCTGTTTACATTTATAGAACACAGTTACAGGTATATAACCTGTTTACAGTTATAGAACACAGTTACAGGTATATAACCTGTTTACAGTTATAGAACACAGTTACAGGTATATAACCTGTTTACAGTTATAGAACACAGTTACAGGTATATAACCTGTTTACAGTTATAGAACACAGTTACAGGTATATAACCTGTTTACAGTTATAGAACACTGTCACAGTTGTAGAACCTGTTTACATTTATAGAACACAGTTACAGGTATAGAACCTGTTTACAGTTATAGAACACAGTTACAGGTATATAACCTGTTTACAGTTATAGAACACAGTTACAGGTATATAACCTGTTTACAGTTATAGAACACAGTTAGTTGTAGAACCTGTTTACAGTTATAGAACACAGTTAGTTGTAGAACCTGTTTACAGTTATAGAACACAGTTACAGGTATAGAACCTGTTTACAGTTATAGAACACAGTTACAGGTATAGAACCTGTTTACAGTTATAGAACACAGTTACAGGTATATAACCTGTTTACAGTTATAGAACACAGTTACAGGTATATAACCTGTTTACAGTTATAGAACACAGTTACAGGTATATAACCTGTTTACAGTTATAGAACACAGTTACAGGTATATAACCTGTTTACAGTTATAGAACACAGTTACAGTTGTAGAACCTGTTTACAGTTATAGAACACAGTTACAGTTGTAGAACCTGTTTACAGTTATAGAACACAGTTACAGGTATATAACCTGTTTACAGTTATAGAACACAGTTACAGGTATATAACCTGTTTACAGTTATAGAACACAGTTACAGGTATATAACCTGTTTACAGTTATAGAACACAGTTACAGGTATATAACCTGTTTACAGTTATAGAACACTGTCACAGTTGTAGAACCTGTTTACAGTTATAGAACACAGTTACAGGTATAGAACCTGTTTACAGTTATAGAACACAGTTACAGGTATATAACCTGTTTACAGTTATAGAACACAGTTACAGGTATATAACCTGTTTACAGTTATAGAACACAGTTACAGGTATATAACCTGTTTACAGTTATAGAACACTGTCACAGTTGTAGAACCTGTTTACAGTTATAGAACACAGTTACAGGTATAGAACCTGTTTACAGTTATAGAACACAGTTACAGGTATAGAACCTGTTTACAGTTATAGAACACAGTTACAGGTATATAACCTGTTTACAGTTATAGAACACAGTTACAGGTATATAACCTGTTTACAGTTATAGAACACTGTCACAGTTGTAGAACCTGTTTACAGTTATAGAACACAGTTACAGGTATATAACCTGTTTACATTTATAGAACACAGTTACAGGTATAGAACCTGTTTACAGTTATAGAACACAGTTACAGGTATATAACCTGTTTACAGTTATAGAACACAGTTACAGGTATATAACCTGTTTACAGTTATAGAACACAGTTACAGGTATATAACCTGTTTACAGTTATAGAACACAGTTACAGGTATATAACCTGTTTACAGTTATAGAACACAGTTACAGGTATATAACCTGTTTACAGTTATAGAACACTGTCACAGTTGTAGAACCTGTTTACATTTATAGAACACAGTTACAGGTATAGAACCTGTTTACAGTTATAGAACACAGTTACAGGTATATAACCTGTTTACAGTTATAGAACACAGTTACAGGTATATAACCTGTTTACAGTTATAGAACACAGTTACAGGTATATAACCTGTTTACAGTTATAGAACACAGTTACAGGTATATATTATTATTATTATTATTATTATATTATTATTATTACAGTTGTAGAACCTGTTTACAGTTATAGAACACAGTTAGTTGTAGAACCTGTTTACAGTTATAGAACACAGTTACAGGTATATAACCTGTTTACAGTTATAGAACACAGTTACAGGTATAGAACCTGTTTACAGTTATAGAACACAGTTACAGGTATATAACCTGTTTACAGTTATAGAACACTGTCACAGTTGTAGAACCTGTTTACATTTATAGAACACAGTTACAGGTATATAACCTGTTTACAGTTATAGAACACAGTTACAGGTATATAACCTGTTTACAGTTATAGAACACAGTTACAGGTATATAACCTGTTTACAGTTATAGAACACAGTTACAGGTATATAACCTGTTTACAGTTATAGAACACAGTTACAGGTATATAACCTGTTTACAGTTATAGAACACTGTCACAGTTGTAGAACCTGTTTACATTTATAGAACACAGTTACAGGTATAGAACCTGTTTACAGTTATAGAACACAGTTACAGGTATATAACCTGTTTACAGTTATAGAACACAGTTACAGGTATATAACCTGTTTACAGTTATAGAACACAGTTAGTTGTAGAACCTGTTTACAGTTATAGAACACAGTTAGTTGTAGAACCTGTTTACAGTTATAGAACACAGTTACAGGTATAGAACCTGTTTACAGTTATAGAACACAGTTACAGGTATATAACCTGTTTACAGTTATAGAACACAGTTACAGGTATATAACCTGTTTACAGTTATAGAACACAGTTACAGGTATATAACCTGTTTACAGTTATAGAACACAGTTACAGGTATATAACCTGTTTACAGTTATAGAACACAGTTAGTTGTAGAACCTGTTTACAGTTATAGAACACAGTTACAGTTGTAGAACCTGTTTACAGTTATAGAACACAGTTACAGGTATATAACCTGTTTACAGTTATAGAACACAGTTACAGGTATATAACCTGTTTACAGTTATAGAACACAGTTACAGGTATATAACCTGTTTACAGTTATAGAACACAGTTACAGGTATATAACCTGTTTACAGTTATAGAACACTGTCGCAGTTGTAGAACCTGTTTACAGTTATAGAACACAGTTACAGGTATAGAACCTGTTTACAGTTATAGAACACAGTTACAGGTATATAACCTGTTTACAGTTATAGAACACAGTTACAGGTATATAACCTGTTTACAGTTATAGAACACAGTTACAGGTATATAACCTGTTTACAGTTATAGAACACTGTCACAGTTGTAGAACCTGTTTACAGTTATAGAACACAGTTACAGGTATAGAACCTGTTTACAGTTATAGAACACAGTTACAGGTATAGAACCTGTTTACAGTTATAGAACACAGTTACAGGTATATAACCTGTTTACAGTTATAGAACACAGTTACAGGTATATAACCAGTTTACAGTTATAGAACACTGTCACAGTTGTAGAACCTGTTTACAGTTATAGAACACAGTTACAGGTATATAACCTGTTTACATTTATAGAACACAGTTACAGGTATAGAACCTGTTTACAGTTATAGAACACAGTTACAGGTAAATAACCTGTTTACAGTTATAGAACACAGTTACAGGTATATAACCTGTTTACAGTTATAGAACACAGTTACAGGTATATAACCTGTTTACAGTTATAGAACACAGTTACAGGTATATAACCTGTTTACAGTTATAGAACACAGTTACAGGTATATAACCTGTTTACAGTTATAGAACACAGTTACAGGTATATAACCTGTTTACAGTTATAGAACACTGTCACAGTTGTAGAACCTGTTTACATTTATAGAACACAGTTACAGGTATAGAACCTGTTTACAGTTATAGAACACAGTTACAGGTATAGAACCTGTTTACAGTTATAGAACACAGTTACAGGTATATAACCTGTTTACAGTTATAGAACACTGTCACAGTTGTAGAACCTGTTTACATTTATAGAACACAGTTACAGGTATAGAACCTGTTTACAGTTATAGAACACAGTTACAGGTATATAACCTGTTTACAGTTATAGAACACAGTTACAGGTATATAACCTGTTTACAGTTATAGAACACAGTTACAGTTGTAGAACCTGTTTACAGTTATAGAACACAGTTACAGGTATAGAACCTGTTTACAGTTATAGAACACAGTTACAGGTATATAACCTGTTTACAGTTATAGAACACAGTTAGTTGTAGAACCTGTTTACAGTTATAGAACACAGTTACAGGTATATAACCTGTTTACAGTTATAGAACACAGTTACAGGTATATAACCTGTTTACAGTTATAGAACACAGTTACAGGTATATAACCTGTTTACAGTTATAGAACACAGTTACAGGTATATAACCTGTTTACAGTTATAGAACACAGTTACAGTTGTAGAACCTGTTTACAGTTATAGAACACAGTTACAGGTATAGAACCTGTTTACAGTTATAGAACACAGTTACAGGTATATAACCTGTTTACAGTTATAGAACACAGTTACAGGTATATAACCTGTTTACAGTTATAGAACACAGTTACAGGTATATAACCTGTTTACAGTTATAGAACACAGTTACAGGTATATAACCTGTTTACAGTTATAGAACACAGTTACAGGTATATAACCTGTTTACAGTTATAGAACACAGTTACAGGTATATAACCTGTTTACAGTTATAGAACACAGTTACAGGTATATAACCTGTTTACAGTTATAGAACACAGTTACAGGTATATAACCTGTTTACAGTTATAGAACACAGTTACAGGTATATAACCTGTTTACAGTTATAGAACACAGTTACAGGTATATAACCTGTTTACAGTTATAGAACACAGTTACAGGTATATAACCTGTTTACAGTTATAGAACACAGTTACAGGTATATAACATGTTTACAGTTATAGAACACAGTTACAGTGACAGTGCATTCAGAAAGTATTCAGACCCCTTCCCTTTTCCACATTTTGTTATGTTACAGCCTTTATCTCAAATTTATTAAATTCCATAATGACAAAGGGAAAACAGGTTTGTAGAAATGTGTCCATTTTAGAATAAGGCTGTAACGTAACAAAATGTGGAAAAAGTCAAGGGGTCTGAATACTTTCCGAATGCACTGAATAGAACCGGTTTACATTTATAGAACCGGTTTACAGTTATAGAATACAGTTATAGAACACAGTTACAGTTGAAGTCGGAAGTTTACATACACCTTAGCCAAATACATTTAAATTCAGTTTTTCACAATTCCTGACATTTAATCCTAGTAAAAATTCCCTGTTTTAGGTCAGTTAGGATCACCACTTTATTTTAAGAATGTGAAATGTCAGAATAATAGTAGAAAGAATGATTAATTTCAGCTTTTCTTTCTTTCATCACATTCACAGTGGGTCAGAAGTTTACATACACTCAATTAGTATTTGGTAGCATTGCCTAAATTGTTTAACTTGGGT